>NC_057794.1:447174487-447414505 GCF_018294505.1 Triticum aestivum
GCCTCGCTCCCTGCGCTGCTGTCGCTTTGCTGCTTGCCGCTACATGCCTCAGCCGCCCCATTTGCGCCCCTATCGCCCTGCCGCTCGCCGAAGGCGGCCGGGGCTACCGGCTCCGCCGCCGCGGCTATCGCGCCCCGCTCCGCCGTTGACCGGCGCCCTCGCCCCCGCGCTCGGGCGTAGCGCCCCTCGGGCACGGGCGCCCGCCCGTTACGCCCGTCGCCCACTAAGTTCTTCTGGGCCGCTGACCACAATGGCCCACGCCCCTGTCCAAAAAAAGGATTAAAAAAATATTAAGATTAAAAAATTAGTTAATTAATCAATTAATTAACTTAATTAAATTGGTTTAGTTAAACTAACTAATTAGTTAGCCTACTAAGTCATCTAATTAGCTAGATGTGTCAATGGCAGGGGGGCCCACCCCCTGTTGACCAGTCAAACATTGACTGGTCAACTAGGACCCCGTGGCCCACCTATCACCCTTTGCTACACTTTTGTGTACATAGAGCTAGGTACCCGTAGCAATTTGTTATTTAATTTCGAATTAAAATAATGTCAGAATATTGTTAAAACTTTGAAAAATCGTAGAAAATAATCCGTAACTCGGATGAAGAAGTTATATAAATGAAAGTTGCTCCGAACGACAAAGACGAATTGGAATACGCTCTCCATTCATCTGTCACATGCCCCTAGTTAGCAAACATCGAACTTTTCCCCTCCGGTTCGTTTGTCCGAAAATGCCTAACTCCGAGAAAACTTTCTGGATGTTATCACCCTTCGCCGGTATCGTGGAGCACCGCGTTAGAACACCCCTAGCCCTGTGTGTTACCCCCGTCTTGCATCTGTGTTGCATCTGTTTGCATTATATTTACTGTTTCTTCCCCCTCTTCTCCCCGGTAGACCCCGAGACCGCTGCTGATGCCCCTGTGATCAACTACGTCGACGACGACCCTTCTTCCCTTTCAGTGGAGCTTCCAGGCAAGCCCCCCCTTTGATCATCCCAATATCGCCCATTCCATTCTCTCATGATTGCATTAGATTTTGCTATTGTAATTGATTGCTCCTATCCTGATGCATAGCCTGCTTTTGTAACCTGCTTATTGTTACCTACCTGCTTATCCTAAACTGTTTAGTATAGGTTGATTAGTGATCCATCACTGACCCCGCTACCTCTTGAGCACTGCGTTGGTTTTCCCTTGAAGAGGAAAGGGTGATGCAACAAAGTAGCGTAAGTATTTCCCTCAGTTTTTGAGAACCAAGGTATCAATCCAGTAGGAGGCCACACGCAAGTCGATCGTACCTACACAAACAAATAAGAACCTCGCAACCAACGCGATAAAGGGGTTGTCAATCCCTTCACGGTCACTTACGAGAGTGAGATCTGATAGAGATGATAAGATAATATTTTTGGTATTTTTATGATAAAGATTAAAAGTAAAGATTGCAAAATAAAACAGATTGGAAACTTATATGATAAATGATAGACCCGAGGGCCATAGGTTTCACTAGTGGCTTCTCTCAAGATAGCATAAGTATTACAGTGGGTGAACAAGTTACTGTCGAGCAATTGATAGAAAAGCGAATAATTATGAGAATATCTAGGCATGATCATGTATATAGGCATCACGTCCGTGACGAGTAGACCGACTCCTGCCTGCATCTACTACTATTACTCCACACATCGACCGCTATCCAGCTTGCATCTAGAGTATTAAGTTCATAAGAACAGAGTAACACATTAGGTAAGATGACATGATATAGAGGGATAAACTCAAGCAATATGATATAAACCCCATCTTTTTATCCTCGATGGCAACAATACAGTACATGTCGTTTCCCTTTCTGTCACTGGGATCGAGCACCGCAAGATTTAACTCAAAGCTAAGCACTTTTCCCATTGCAAGAAAGATCAATCTAGTAGGCCAAACCAAACTGATAATTCGAAGAGACTTGCAAAGATAACCAATCACACATAAAAGATTTCAGAGAAGAATCAAATGTTGTTCATAGATAGACTTGATCATAAACCCACAATTCATCGGATCTCGACAAACACACCGCAAAAAGAGTTTCATCGAATAGATCGCCAAGAAGATCGAGGAGAACTTTGTATTGAGATTTAAAGAGAGAGAAGAAGCCATCTAGCTAATAACTATGGACCCGAAGGTCTGAAGTAAATTGCTCACACATCATTGGAGGGGCCATGGAGTTGATGTAGAGGCCCTCCGTGATCGATGCCCCCTCCGGCGGAGCTCCGGAAAAGGCCCCAAATGGGATGTCTTGGGTACAGAAGATTTCGGCAGTGGAAATAGGGTTTCATGGTGCTCCTGGATGTTTTCAGGGTATATGAGTATATATAGGAGGAAGAAGTAGGTCGGTTGAGCCACAAGGGGCCCACGAGGGGGAGGGCGCGCCCCCTGCCTCGTGGACTCCTCGTTGATTGCTCGACGTCCACTCCAAGTCCTCTGGATCACGTTTGTTCCAAAAATAACTCCGCTGAAGGTTTCATTCCGTTTGGATTCCATTTGATATTCCTTTTTCTGCGAAACACTGAAATAGGAAAAAACAACAATTTGTACTGGGCCTTGGGTTAGTATGTTAGTTCGAAAAACAATATAAAAGTGTAAAATAAAGCCCATTAACATCCAAAATAGATAATATAATAGCATGGAACAATAAAAAATTAGAGATACATTGGAGACGTATCAAGCATCCCCAAGCTTAATTCCTGCTCGTCCTCGAGTAGGTAAATGATAAAAACAGAATTTTTGATGTGGAATGCTACCTATAATAATTCTCAATGTAATTCTCTTTATTGTGGCATGAATATTCAGATCCGAAAGATTCAAGACAAAAGTTTAATGTTGACATAAAAATAATAATACTTCAAGCATACTAACTAAGCAATTATGTCTTCTCAAAATAACATGGCTAAAGAAAGTTATCCCTACAAAATCATATAGTCTGGCTATGCTCTATCTTCACCACACAAAGTATTTAAATCATGCACACCCCGATGACAAGCCAAGCAATTGTTTCATACTTTCGATGTTCTCAAACTTTTTCAATCTTCACGCAATACATGAGCATGAGCCATGGACATAGCACTATATGTGGAATATAATGGTGGTTGTGGAGAAGACAAAAAAGGAGAAGATAGTATCACATCAACTAGGCGTATCAATGGCCTATGGAGATGCCCATCAATATATACCAATGTGAGTGAGTAGGTATTGCCATGCAACGGATGCACTAGAGCTATAAGTGTATGAAAGTTCAAAAAGAAACTAAGTGGGTGTGCATCCAACTTGCTCGCTCATGAAGACCTAGGGCATTTGAGGAAGCCCATCATTGGAATATACAAGACAATTTCTATAATGTAAAATTCCCACTAGTATATGAAAGTGATAGCATATGAGACTCTCTATCATGAAGATCATGGTGCTACTTTGAAGCACAAGTGTGGAAAAAGGATAGTAACATTGTCCCTTCTCTCTTTTTCTCTCATTTTTTTATTTGGGCCTTCTTTTCTCTTTTTTGTGGCCTATTTTTTCTTTATTTATTTTTTGTCCGGAGTCTCATCCCGACTTGTGGGCGAATCATAGTCTCCATCATCCTTTCCTCACATGGGACAATGCTCTAATGATGATCATCCCACTTTAATTTATTTACACCTCGATACTTAGAACAAAATATGACTCTATGTGAATGCCTCCGGCAGTGTACCGGGATTGCGATGAATCAAGAGTGACATGTATGAAAAATTAAGCATGGTGGCTTTGCCACAAATACGATGTCAACTACATGATCATGCAAGGCAATATGACAATGATGATGCGTGTCGTAGTAAATGGAACAGTGGAAAGTTGCATGGCAATATATCTCGGAATCGCTATGGAAATGCCATAATAGGTAGGTATGGTGGCTTTTTTGAGGAAGGTATATGGTGGGTTAATGGTACCGGCGAAAGTTGCGCAGTACTAGAGAGGCTAGCAATGGTGGAAGGGTGAGAGTGCATATAATCCATGGACTCAACATTAGTCATAAAGAACTCATATACTTATTGCAAAAATTTATTAGTCATCGAAACAAATTACTACGTGCATGCTCCTAGGGGGATAGATTGGTAGGAAAAGACCATCGCTCGTCCCTGACCGCCACTCATAAGGAAGACAATCAATAAATAAGTCATGCTCTGACTTCATCACATAACGGTTCACCATATGTGCATGCTACGGGAATCACAAACTTTAGAACAAGTATTTCTAAAATTCACAACTACTCAACTAGCATACTCTAATATTACCACCTTCATATCTCAAAACAATCATCAAGTGTCAAAATTCTCATAGTATTCAATGCACTTTTTATGATAGTTTTTATTATACCGATCTTGAATGCCTATCATATTAGGACTAAATTCATAACCAAAGAAAATTACCATGTTGTTTTAAAGGACTCTCAAAATAATATAAGTGAATGATGAGAGATCAATAATTTCTATAAAATAAAACCACCACCGTGCTCTAAAAGATATAAGTGAAGCACTAGAGCAAAATTATCTAGCTCAAAAGATATAAGTGAAGCACATAGAACATTCTAATAAATTCCGATTCATGTGTGTATCTCCCAAGAGGTGTGTATAGCAAGGATGACTGTGGTAAACTAAAAATAAAAGACTCAAATCATACAAGACGCTCCAAGCAAAACACATATCATGTGGTGAATAGAAATATAGCTCCAAGTAAAGTTACCGATGGACAAAGATGAAAGAGGGGATGCCTTCCGGGGCATCCCCAAGCTTAGGCTTTTGGTTGTCCTTGGATTTTAACTTGGGGTGCCTTGGGCATCCCCAATATTAGGATCTTTCCTCTCCTTGTTCCATAATCCTACAAATCTTTACCCAAAACTTGAAAACTTCACAACACAAAACTTAAAAAATAATATCGTGAGCTCCGTTAGTAAAAGAAAACAAACCACCACTTCAAGGTACTGTAATGAACTCATTCTTTATTTATATTTGTGTTAAACCAACTGTATTCCAACTTTTTTATGGTTCATAAACTCTATTACTAGCCATAGATTCACTAAAATAAGCAAACAACACACGAAAAACAGAATCTGTCAAAAACAGAATAGTCTGTAGTAATCTGTAGGTTTCGAATACTTATGGAACCCCAAAAATTCTAAAATAAATTTATGGACGTGAGTAATTTATCTATTAATCATCTTCAAAAATAATTAACTAAATAGCACTCTCCAGTAAAAAATGTCAGCAAATCTCGTGAGCGCTAAAGTTTCTATTTTTTTACAGCAAGATCGCAAAGACTTTCCCCAAGTCTTCCCAAAGGTTCTACTTGGCACAAACACTAATTAAAAGCATAAACCACATCTAAACAGAGGCTAGATGAATTTTTTTATTACTAAACAGAATAAAAAATCAAGAAATAAAAATAAAATTGGGTTGCCTCCGAACAAGCGCTGTCGTTTAACACCCCTAGCTAGGCATAAAAGCAAGGATAGATCTAGGTATTGCCATCTTTGGTATGAAATTATTCAATACAACACTTATAACCCTTAGGAGTTTACTTCTTTCTATTAATAATTAAACTCTTAGGCAAGAAATCAAGAAAATCATTTGTAGCAAAAGGTTCCTTAATGATAGCAAGAAAGTTGGGGTGAACACTTATGGATTTGAGACCCACAATTTCCTTACTAGAAGTTTCACCCTTATTTTTAGAAACGTACATTAGTTTGGCAACTTTGGTAGGAGGATTTGAAGTATTCCTTACGGCAGAAAAAGCGGACCCTAAGTTGGTAATAATACCCTCAAGTTTATCAATTCTTTCGGAATCTTGGTATATTCTTTCATTCACTATGGGTTCTTTTTCTTTAAAAATTTTCAGAATGACTCCTACCTTAGATCCATATTGGGTAATTTGGTTGTGGATCTTTTTATCCAAATCCTCAATCAATTCCACATCGGCAACTTTATTTTCAATAATATCGAGCCTTTGCATAACATGTTCCAAGGTTAACATTGTTCCATTAACCAAGAGAGGTGGTGTGCCAAACAAATCTATCATAGCATTATAAGAATCAAAAGTGTGGCTACCCAAGAAATTTCCTCCGGTAATGGTATCAAGAATATATCTATTCCAAGGAATGATGCCTACATAAAAATTGCGGAGAAGAACAGAAGTAGATTGCTTCCTAGTAGATCTATTTTGCGCATTACAAATTCTGTACCAAGCATCTTTTAGATTTTCTCACTCCCTTTGTTTAAAATTAAGGACCTCATTCTCGGGAGACAAAGGAGTAGATAAAGGACTAGCCATAACGACGAAGAAAGCGAAAGAAATAGCGAACGGAAAAAAGAGAAGGGGGACGGAAAAAGAGGGCGAATAAAACGGCAAGGGTGAAGCGGGGGAGAGGAAAACGAGAGGAAAATGGCAAATAATGTAATGCGAGGGATAAGAGTTTGTGATGGGTACTTGGTATGTCTTGACTTGTGCGTAGACTCCCCGGCAACAACGCCAGAAATCCTTCTTGCTACCTCTTGAGCACTGCGTTGGTTTTCCTTTGAAGAGGAAAGGGTGATGCAGCAAAGTAGCGTAAGTATTTCCCTTAGTTTTTGAGAACCAAGGTATCAATCCAGTAGGAGGCCACACGCAAGTCCCTCGTACCTACACAAACAAATAAGAACCTCACAACCAACGCGCTAAAGGGGTTGTCAATCCCTTCATGGTCACTTATGAGAGTGAGATCTGATAGAGATGATAAGATAATATTTTTGGTATTTTTATGATAAAGATTAAATGTATTGCAAAATAAAATAGATTGGAAACTTATATGATAAATGATAGACCCAGGGGCCATAGGTTTTACTAGTGGCTTCTCTCAAGATAGCATAAGAATTACGGTGGGTGAACAAATTACTGTCGAGCAATTGATAGAAAAGCGAATAATTATGAGAATATCTAGGCATGATCATGTATATAGGCATCACGTCCGTGACAACTAGACCGAATCCTGCCTGCATCTACTACTATTACTCCACACATCGACCGCTATCCAGCATGCATCTAGAGTATTAAGTTCATAAGAACAGAGTAACGCATTAGGTAAGATGACATGATGTAGAGGGATAAACTCAAGCAATATGATATAAAACCCATCATTTTATCCTCGATGGCAACAATACAATACGTGTCGTTTCCCTTTCTATCACTGGGAACGAGCACTGCAAGATTGAACCCAAAGCTAAGCACTTCTCCCATTGCAAGAAAGATCAATCTAGTAGGCCAAACCAAACTGATAATTCGAAGAGACTTGCAAAGATAACCAATCATTCATAAAAGATTTCAGAGAAGAATCAAATATTGTTCATAGATAGACTTGATCATAAACCCACAATTCATCGGATCTCGACAAACACACCGCAAAAAGAGTTACATCGAATAGATCTCCAACAAGATCGAGGAGAACTTTGTATTGATATTCAAAGAGAGAGAAGAAGCTATCTAGCTAATAACTATGGACCCGAAGGTCTGAAGTAAACTGCTCACACATCATTGGAGGGGCCATGGAGTTGATGTAGAAGGCCCTCCGTGATCGATGCCCCCTCCGGCGGAGCTCCGTAAAAGGCTCCAAGATGGGATTTCTTGGGTACAGAAGGTTGCGGCGGTGGAAATAGGGTTTTGTGGTGCTCCTGGATGTTTTCAGGTTATATGAGTATATATAGGAGGAAGAAGTAGGTCGGTTGAGCCACGAGGGGCCCACAAGGGGGGAGGGCGCGCCCAGGGGGTAGGCGCGCCCCCTGCCTCGTGGACTCCTTGTTGATTGCTTGATGTCCACTCCATGTCCTCTGGATCATGTTTGTTCCAAAAATAACTCTCCCAAAGGTTTCATTCCGTTTGGATTCCGTTTGATATTCCTTTTTTGCAAAACACTGTAATAGGCAAAAAACCAGCAATTTGCACCCGGCCTTGGGTTAGTTGGTTAGTCCCAAAAATAATATAAAAGTGTAAAATAAAGCCCATTAACATCCAAAACAGATAATATAATAGCATGGAACAATCAAAAATTATATATACGTTGGAGACGTATCAGACCCCCACCCTGTCCTTGTTCCCGCTACTTCATCATCGATGACTCGATCAACGTGATTGATGACCAGAGCCCGATACCTCACATCACTTCACCCCCTTAGTTATACGACTCTGCATAGTTACTATCGAGTGCCGAGGGTGATACCTCGCAACGCACTCTTGATGATAACTCGGTAGTGTAGCTCTTCTGTCGTGGTCAGCGAGGGTGGTTCCTCCTTTACCATTCCCGATACGGCTCTGTCGTGCAACACCTCAAGTGTGAACCTCGAGGGTGGTTCCTCATATGTTCGCCTTGATGATTACATCGAGTGGAATCCACCGAGGGTGATTCCTCGGGTTTTCCCCTTGATGTTTGGACACACGGTTACCTTGACTTTACTTGAGACATTGGTGAAAGTCGGGCGGGCCCGGAGAGCACCCGAGGAGTTACGGTGGCGGCTACCTGTTTAGCGGTATCACGTAGGAGGGATGATAGCTCCGGACTTGTCCCGACAGCCGTCACTTCTTTTTAATAATGCACTAACAGGTTTGGGTATTTGTTCTGAGTTGGCCTTTAGCCTTTACGCACTAACCACCATGCGAGAATAGTTATGGGCCTCGACGTTGTAGTATCAACCGAAGCTTTGTCAGACGTCCAGTTCAGCATGGCGGCATGGTCGGATCGTGCTGGCCATCCAAGGCGGTGCTGGTATTCACCCTGCGCTCAACGACCCGAGTGCAACGGGCGATGGGCCCAAGACCCCGGAGCGCTTAGGATGTAGACCGGCGAGGACCTCTCTGATGAGCCTAGGTAGGGGTGCGACGTGTTGATCTTCCGAGACCGGGCATGACCCAGGAAAGTGTGCCCGGGCAGAGTGATCGAGCGTGTTGGGTAACATGGTGAACCCCTGCAGGGAAGATTATCTATTAATAGTCGTGTCCACGATACCGGACGTTCAGACTTGTATCCTGATCTATTACAACTAGAAATGTATACTTGAGATATGTGGCTCTGGGATTGCTTTCTCATAGTGAGTCAAGGAAGGATCTCTGGGCATTAATACTACAACATGCTTGTTAACTATAAACTGCTATTCTGTACTCTTGTACATGCTGCAAGATGCTTGGAGCTGCTTGAAGATGCTAGTCTTCGATAGGCTAGGACTTCTCCTTTATTCTGGCATTCTTCAGTTCAGTCCACAGATACAACCCTTCCATTTGATACCAATGCAAACTTAGTATAGATTTGATACTTGTGAGTACTTTGGATGAGTACTGACGGTTGCTTTGCTACCCCTTTTCCCCCCCTTTTCTTCTTTCTGGTTGTTGCAACCAGATGGTGGATCCCAGGAGCCAGATGCCAACCCCGACTACTACTACTACTACTACCCCGAGGATGCCTACTTCTATGTGGAGACCACCACCGATGACCAGGAGTAGTTTGGAGGTCCTAGACAGGAGGCCTTGCCTCTTCGATCATTGTTGCTTTTGTGCTAGCCTTCTTAAGCATTCTTTTTTAACTTATGTCTGTACTCAGATATTGTTGCTTCCGCTGACTCTTGTGTATCGAGCTATGTATTCGAGCCCTCGAGGCCCCCTGGCTTGTAATATAAAGCTTGTATTATTTTATTTGTGTCTAGAGTTGTGTTGTGATATCTTCCCATGAGTCCCTGATCTTGATTGTACACATTTGCGTGTATGATTAGTGTACGGTCGAATCCGGGGCGTAACAACGCTCTACCATCCCCTTGCACCGGAAGACCTCCTGCTCCATAGCTTCAAGCCTAGCCTCCATGGTTCCCGTCCCCTTAGGACCTGGCACATCGTGAAGGTGAAGCACCCCCTCATGCATCTGAATGACTTGAAGGTGCTGCACCACCTCCCGCAAATACGGGTTGATGAAGTTCTTGAAGAACTTTTCCTTGGAGGGTGTCGGTGTCAAAACCGGCGGATCTCGGGTAGGGGGTCCCGAACTGTGCGTCTAAGGCGGATGGTAGCAGGAGGCAGGGGACACGATGTTTTACCCAGGTCCAGGCCCTCTTGATGGAGGTAAAACCCTACGTCCTGCTTGATTTATTCTTGATGATATGAGTATTACAAGTGTTGATCTACCACGAGATCGGAGAGGCTAAACCCTAGAAGCTAGCCTATGGTATGATTGTATGTTGTCCTATGGACTAAAACCCTCTGGTTTATATAGACACCAGAGGGGGCTAGGGTTACACAAGGTCGGTTACAAAGGAGGAGATATACATATCCGTATTGCCTAGCTTGCCTTCCACGCCAAGTAGAGTCCCATCTGGACACGAGACGAAGTCTTCAATCTTGTATCTTCATAGTCCAACAGTCCGGCCAAAGGATATAGTCCGGCTGTCTGGAGACCCCCTAATCCAGGACTCCCTCAGTAGCCCCCGAACCAGGCTTCAATGACGATGAGTCCGGCGCGCAGTGTTGTCTTCGGCATTGCAAGGCAGGTTCTTCTCCATATTTCGAACGTTTGTAAAGCAGTGTCCAGTCCCATAAATGTTTGGACCTCTTGGCTTCGGCGCCCGATAAGGGCTATCTCCCACGCGTTGAATGAATACGAGGCGCCAGGGCGTTTTTACATTCGCCCCCTAGCCAGATAAATAAATTGTCTATTAAAGGGATGGGGATTCTTAGATCCGATCCACACCATCCCCCCCCCAGCGAGAATCCATCAGAGCGTGTTTCGGAAAGATCCATTCCAGCATGGCCGACCTCCGCAGCTCCTCCTCCCGCCCCTGCAACCCTAATCCCGGTGATTGGGAGAGGTGTTCAGTCCCACACAGTCGATTAGTCGAACTGCAGACTAAGGGATTTCTCCCTCCGGCGTATATGGTGCCCGTTTGAGCCGGGCTTGTCACCTACAATGGCGGGGAGCAAGCGGAGAGCTTTCCGAGTCCCTCTATGGGGGAGCGGGTCTGCCTTGTTCCTTATTTATTAAGGGGACTCTGATTTCCAATTCATCCGTTCCTCCGCGGGCTCCTGGAGTTCTATGGCCTCCAATTACACAATTTCACTCCTGCCTCCATTCTACATATCGCCGGCTATGTTGCTCTCTGCGAGTTGTTCCTGGGCTGCGAGGCTCACTTCAAGCTGTGGAAAAGGCTATTTTGCCTTGTCCCTCGCACACAGAGGGGGTCACTTTATCAAGTGGGCGGAGCCGAAATATGGCGCATCGCCGGTACCGGATACCTGTCCGGTACCCCGAAGAAGTCGTCTAAAGACTGGCCTTGGGAATGGTTTTATATGGAGGACGTTCCCCTTCCGGACCCTGTTCGGCGGGGTCTTCCTGAGTTCAGTAATGCCCCTTTGAAGAAACGCCGAAGTTGGCGCCCACGGAGCCCCTAGGTGGAAGACAATGGAGAAGTCCTCTACCCGATGAACCGGATTAAAGCATTGGCTCAATCAGGATTGACAGTAATCGAAGTTATGTCGATTTGCATAATGCGGGGAGTGCAACCACTTCAATATCGTGGGCACCCCTTGTGGTGTTTTAACGGGGCAGATGATGCCACCCGCTGCGGGCGTAAGGGTTCGGACAATGCTGCCGCTTTAGCAAAAATTCTGTCCGAATTGTTCAAGGGAGAGGAAGAGGAGTTCATCCACATCCAGCCACGGGATGGATTATCCATGTACAATCCTCCAAGCTGGGTAAGTTACATCTCCTTACTCCCATTTTTCCCGCATTCTTTGTCGTAAATATTCACCTTGCCACTTTGCTTCAGGAAGTGCGAAAAGCCATAAAGGAGGCCAGCAGCCCTTCTCCACAACCCGAGGACCCTGACCGGGCCCTCGACTCTGAACTCGAAGAAGATCCGGTTATATTCGTGGAGCTGATAGACCGGCAATTCTATCAGTTAAGCTGCGATGATGCCATGGTGGCCATTACAGCCGACTATCCCGGACTGCTTCCTGCATCGCACGTAAGAAAACCAAAAAATCCCAACTCCAAAAACTAGGATCCCCTGTTAGACACTTCACCTACCATATGCATATGACATTTTTACAGGGAAGGCATTCGGGACGCACTGCCGAACCCGCAGCAACTCGCCAACAAGAGGCAGCGAGGCCGGGCAGGCCAAAAAGGAAGGCGGTCAATACGAAGACGCCGACGCAAAGGTATAATATAAACCCCACTCCGTGGTTGTTGTCTTTCTAGAAATGTAACGACGCCCGTGTTTCTTTAATAGAAAAAACGCTCGCCGGAAAATGTCCGACGATGTTGCTAATCACGCTTCCACCAGTCGGGCGCTAGGACCGGACATAGAGGCGGAAGCAGATATGGGGCGGGCACAGGATAATCCTCCTACAAAGGATGCAAATAGATTATCCGCTACAAACTCAGAAGTGGAAAGCGCCATGAATCGTAGGCGCCGTCGGGCCGTACTCCGTGACGCTTGTTTCTCACCAGAGGCATTTGATGCCTTCAATTCTGGAGAGGTGTACCTCCGTGCTGCTCAAGATGGTCTAGCCAGAGCCACGGATCAGTATTTAAAGGATGTACGGGTAAGTAAATCTGATGATTTATATGTATCAGTAGCCCCTGAGACTTGAAACAGTTAGCAGAACTGATTTAAGGATCATCTTTATTGTGCAGGTTCTTACAGAGAAGAATACTAGGCTGTCACAGGAGCTGGAGGAATGCAAGACCCAACTGCGGGCCGCTGTTGCCGCATTGAAGGAACCAAAAAAGTCTCCCACTGGTAACATTTACTTTAAAGAATGATGGTTACCATATAGCGGCGTGGCTGCAGATCTAACAATAGATGTTGCAGATGAATCCGGAGAAAATCCGGAGGACCAGCATGTCATGCGACAGCTAGAGGCTGGCAAACGTGTGCTGACTGAGGTTAGACAGGAGAAAAACAATCTCGAAGACGCCAATATCAAGCTGAGCATGGAACTAAAAGACGTTCGAGCCCAGCTTGCAGACTCCAAGAAGGAGAATAAGCGGCTTCGGCGCAGCATTTTCAGTAAGTGCTTGAACGAATCCTTTTGAAGGAGTTCGGCGAAGAAGCCGACTAACAGCGTTATGTCTGTAGGTATGCTGACGGGTCGTCCCGCGGAGGAAATGCCCGGGTCTGCGGGTGATCTTCTGTCCGAGCTCTCACATTTGCACGAACAAGTTCGACAGGTGATGCAAGGTGTTGCCCATGCCTTGTGGCCATCCGTCTCCGTGCCAGAAGGCGTTGCAGAGCTTACGGAGAAGCTCAAGGGAGCATGGCGGCGCTTCCGGTTATGGAAGATATTGGCCTGCCGTCAAGGTGCCAGAGAAGCCTGGGCCATGGTGAAGACGTGGTATACTGAAAGCACAAGTGCTCCCTGGGTGGTTTTGGTAATTAATGTCAACATATCTCTTGTTGGACTAACACTTTTACCTAGTATGTTTTAGATAAGTTCAACAATGGAGTGGCATGGACTAGAGGATGTGGAACCCCTTCAAGATGCTAAGGACAAAGGATTGGCTCAAGCTTCAAGATCAAGACTCTACATTTTCTATTTTAGTGATCCAAGATCACGTTGAGTCTATAGGAAAAGCCAATACTATCAAGAGGGGATGAGGTGTTGCTTAATGGCTTGCTTGCTCAAAGTGCTTAGTGATATGCTCCAAAACCCTCAACTACCTTCCCACATCCACATATGACCTAAACCAAAAGTCAAACTCGGCCCCACTGATTCTTTCTATCCGGAGCCACCAAGTTCAGATAACATAGCCACTGCCAGAAACCCTAATCAGTTCGGTCTCACCGATGGGATCTCGGTCTCACAGAGATGGGCTTGCAAACTCTCTGTTACCTGTTGCAATATTTTCGGTCCCACCGAGATATGCAATCGGCCCCACCGAGTTTGCTTGGCCAACTCTCTATTTTGCTTATTACCCAAATCGGTCCCACCGAGTTTGAGTAATCGGTCAAACCGAGTTTTGGTTTTACCCTAACCCTAGCACATCGGTTCCACTGAGTTAAACTAGTTGGTCCCATCGAAAACCCTAACGGTCACTAGGTTTACTAAATCGGTCCGACCGAGTTTTTCCCTGTGGTCTCACCGAGATTGGTAAATTGAGTGTAACGGTTAGATTTTGTGTGGAGGCTATATATACCCCTCCATCTATCGGATTTCGGGTTCCGGCAGACCCTTGAGGTTCGAACACTGGGGTGCGCGCGGAGATTTCACCTCCTACCTACCTGCACCCATCCGCCTCACTGAGATCTAAGCTATGGGAAGAACAGCATAAGAGACACAGGGTTTATACTGGTTCAGGCCACCGTTGTGGTGTAATACCCTACTCCAGTGTGTGGTGTGGTGGATTGCCTCTTGGGCTGATGTTGATGAGCAATACAAGGAAGAACAGCCTCGCGAGGGTCTGTTCTTGGCTGTGGGGATGAACTGCTAGGGGGAGTTCAGTCACCCTTCTCTCTCTCTCTCTCTCTGATTTCCGATCTCCGATTTCTGATTCCATCACCCTGGGGATGGCTAGTCCTATTTATAGGCAAAGGCCCTGGGCCTCTTCCCAAATGTTGAGCGGGAAGGGCGCCAACAATTGGCCATTTTGAAGGGGAACATCCAATACACTTATGCTGACTAAAGTTGGTCCTCGCCTGCCAAAGGCTCTGGTGGTGACGCTGGCTTGGGCTCCACAATGACTTCCTTCCTGCCGTTGGACTGGTCTTGGTCTCGTTGCACCGAAACGGGTGCCTTTGCTTGATGCTCTCGCCTGCGCTTGCTCCCTTTGCACCAAAGAGGAAAGGAGGACACTGCGCGGGCTGGCACCCGCCTGGCGCCCATGGTCGTCATGGCTTGCGTCACGGGCACCTCGTGAGGTACCCCGCCTTGATCTCTCCGCCTCCTCGCGAGCCAGCCTGATGTGGTCGCGCCTGAGGAAGCTCCGTGTCGTCCGCCCCGCGAGGCTTGGCCCCTCGCGAGGGTCTTGGGTCTGCGTCAATGAAGACGGGCCGTGCTGGGCCCCCTTTGAGCCACGCCGCAGGCCGCAGGCAGGCAAGTCTGGGGACCCCCGTTCCCAGAACACCGACAGTAGCCCCCGGGCCCAAGGCGCGCCCGGACTTGGCTGTGCAGAGAGGCGAAAGGGCAAGGGCGAAGCGCCGCGGGCCCTAACAGCCTACGGCCTTGGGCGCCGCGTGGCAGTTGATTGGGCGTGGGCGTCTCCACTTCTCCATGGCGCCTCGGCAACTGCACAGATCGGACAAGTCCCTGCATGCAAAGCGGGTCATGATTACCTGCGATCGTGGAGGTCGGCGGTTGGCCTTCGCTGGCCATAAGTACGGAACGGCGCGCGCGCTTCCAGTCCATCCCTTCTCGCTTCTCCTTCTTCCCGGTCCTTTGCTCCGTCTTGCTGCAATGGCTCCGATCCGCCGGTTCTCATCGGCAGAGAAGGGAAACGCTCCCCGAGAGGAACCAGACCCGCTCCCGCCGAAGAAACGGCTCGCCCTCCGTGGCCGGGACGAGGGGGCCCATCAGGTGGTGTCGAGGCCCTGGTGCGAGCGGGCACCGCCGGGGTTCCCGCTTCCCTTGTACGCCCACATCGAGGTCCCTGAAGGAGTTGATGCCGATCGCCACGGGCGGCGCCGCCGTCGGTGCTGACGGGTCACAAAGGTGTGGGTCGTCCCCCCTGGGGTCCACACCGAGGGATCCTCCCGAGAGTTCATATTCCGCGCCGCCATGCCTCCTCAGTCTTGGATTCGCCTTCCTCCCTTCTTCGCCTCCATCATCCCGCAGGGAGAACTCCTGGAGCTTTGGCTGCAGCACGCGGGCTGCAGCACCCTCGCGACCGAAGCAGAGGTCGCGGTCGTTGCTCCGGGCGAGGTCTTCATGACTTGAGGCTGGAGCGAGATCGCTCGGGTTTGCAGGACAAGAGGCGCCTTCGCGATCCACTTGGAGTACGACGGTGCTTCGGTGATGTTCTTCAAGGTCTTTGATGCGAACGGGCGTCGGCTGGAGTGCTGCCTCGAGAGAGGTGGTCGGGACCCTGCTACGGCAAGGACTGGGCCCGCCAACCGCTCCCTTGGCGGCTCCTTAGGCGGCGGAGGCGGCGGAAGTTCCAGCGACTCCGGCGAGCTCTTCGCGACTCCGGAGACGAGCGACGACAACTACGAGCCCCCGAACCGGTGCCACTCCTGGAGCAGGGCGGGCTCGTCAAGCCGTCGCCGACTCTGATCTGGATGGGGTTGGCGCCGGTGCTTGATGGCCCACTGTTGATGATGGCGTCTTTTGCAGGGGCGCGTGTAGTTAGCGTCCCTTTAGGATCTGTCCCCTGCGAGGAATCAAAGACGCGTCTCGTGGGGGCTTGTAAGGTGCCTGTGATCCTGTTTTGTTAATATAACCCTTGTCGTAGAACTGTGCGAGTTGCTCATTCTGTTTTAGCTCAGTTTTCCCTTTCGAACCTCACAAGGGCTTGGTGCTCTGCGCCGACAGGTCCTAGTCCCAAGGCGGCTTCAGCCATCGCTGGTATGCCAGGTCGCGATGCCGTGGTCAAGGCCAGGAGGTGAGCGACCCAGGGTCCGGTAAGAGCCCCTGAGTCGCGATGCTCAGGAGGTCCCCTTTGGTGCTCAAGCAGCCGTTGTTCGGTGAGAAAGGGGAGCGGCGTCGCTAACACGGGATTGCATTAGGTGCGGGGATGGTGCCACGGTAGCTGGTGCTTCCCGGTGGTGACTTATCTCGAGAATCAGGGGCCGTTCTCTGGTGTGTCACCGGGTCCGTGCATCGGCAGGCGTGAGGTTGCTCAACGAGGTCCTCATGTGTCCCTCCCCTCTTGCCTTTGCTCCCCTTTCTGCTCTACGTCCTCGGGTCCCGGCCCTCGAGCGAGTCTCAGCCGTCGCTGGTATGCCAGGTCGCGATGCCGTGGACAAGGCCAGAGGGTGAGGGCTGGAGAGCCAGTAGGAGCCCTGAGTCGCGATGCTCAGGCACCCCCCCTTTAACGTGCAAGTGGTTCGCGCGGATGAGAGTGAAGGAGACACCGCAAGGGCCTCGCCTGACGCAGCTCCTTTAGGAGATCCTGTAGACCTATCATAGAAAGAACGAGGGGTTGCCATGACAATTGACAGTCAGCCGTTGGTTGCTTCCGAGGGGCGATGAGGCACTGAAGGCTTGACGAGGTGGCGCCATGCGAGGCTGCCGCGGCCAGAGCTCAGCCATTCAGGTTTGTCGGCGTTGCAGGGACGAACCCATGCGCAAGCGTCGTGCCGTTTGGGAGCAGCTCCGTCAGTTGGCGTCAGTTGAGCGGGCAACTAGGTCAAACTCATTAGCAGCGAAGGAGTGGATTCATTCAAATAGATGTTGGGAAGGTGGACATCACTGGGTCAGGCCCGAGCAACTTGGGGATGATGCAGCCCGAGGGGCGCCCCCAACAAAGTAAGCTAACAACATGAAATAAAAGGGATACATGCCGCAGGGACGGACCCACGTGGCCTGGGAATAATGCAGCCCTGGGGGGCGCTCCCAGCTGGAAGTGAAACTTGAAAGATGTCACCTGATGATGTTGAGGACGAAGGAGTGTTGGTGTAGCAGACTCGATGGGCTGCGGAAGCCGATCCTCACGAGCCCCCAGGCCCAGGGGCCTCGGGAGGCTCCGGAGGCGCTGGTGGTTCCTTGCGGACCATCTCCATCTCCGCCAGGGCTGTGGAACGCCTGGCCTCTTGAGCCTCCATGATGCCCCTCGTGAGGCGCTGGTACGTGGCAGCCGCATTCGGCAAGCCGTAAGGCATGCGAACGTAGCTGTGGGGTGGACCTTCACAGCGCCCCACTCGCGAGGGCCAGAGGCGCTCTAGAGAGGCGACTCGATTGAGCCCTGGTATGTCGATGCAGACGCGCAGCCCAGCATCCTCGCCTGGATGGGGAGCCACAGCTGGTAGGCGGCGGCCGCCTCTCATGACTCTTGACTCCTGTAGCTCCTGAATGGCCTTGCTAACGAACTCCTGAGGGTCTGGCTCTCCTTGCTTTACTCCTTCCTGTGGGAAACGTGCTTTGAAACACGCCTCCATGTGGTGCCCAAGCGCCTCCCTCGTGATCTTAGCCAGGTCGGTGGCCCTCCAGGGGAGAGCCCCCAAGCCCTGCCTGAGGAGGGTGCCGGGCGCGCTTTCCTATGCGACGGAAGGAGGTTCCCCCTGGGCAGGCGTGGGCCCTGAGGGGCCTGCCTCCTGAGGGGCCGGGCCGGATGATGTCTTCTTCTTCTTGGGGGCGGTCTCGGGAAGCCTCCTGCTTCCGCGATCTAGGTCTTCCAGTGACGTGGCCTGAAAGGCTCGTTCCAGGGAACACACCGCGTCCTTCTCTTCACAGGGCACCGTGATGATTCCGCCACTTCTTGGCATCTTGAGGACGTTGTAGCCGTGGTGAGTTACAGCCATGAACTTGGCCAGCGTTGGGTACCCAAGGATGGCGTTGTATGGCAGGCGAATGTGAGCGACGTCGAAGTCGATGAGCTCGGTGCGGTAGTTGTCGCGTGCCCTGAAGGTGACTGGGAGGCGGACCTGCCCAATTGGGACCGTGGAGCCGTCAGTGACTCCAGAGAAAGGCTTGGTCGGCTGAAGCTGGTTGTAGGGCACTTGGAGATTGTTCAATGTTTCCACGGACAGGATGTTGAGCCCTGCCCCGCCATCGATGAGGGTCCTGGTGACCACCACGTTGCTGATGATTGGGGAATAAAGCATCGGGAGGACTCCGGCTGTAGCTGCACACTTGAGCTAATCTGCTGAGCTGAACGTGATGGCGCACGCTGACCACCTGATAGGGCGCGTGGCTTCCATCTTGGGAAGGACTGCATTCACTTCACGGGCGAACTGCTTGAAGATGCGTTGAGAGGCTGAGGCTTGAGCCCCGCCCAGGATGCAGGCGACTGCGTGCGGCTCCTGGAAGCCCCCAGCCCCCTCGTCCTAATGGCGGTCCTCATTTCTCCTTGGCTGTGGCGGCAGCGGAGGGAGGCCTGCGTTGCCTTGCGGGCGATCCTCGCGAGGCTGATCCCTCCAGTCTCCCTCGCGAGGCGGGTCTTGCTAGTGATCCTCGCGAGGTTGATCACGCCACCCTTGGCGCGGGCCGCGGTCTTCCCAGCGTCCTGCGTTCCTTCCTCCTCCTTGACCTTAGCCCCGGTCACCGTGGTCGGGGCGATGGCCGATCCTTCCTTCTCGCACGGCTCAGAGCTCTTGACATTCGTTGGTGTTGTGGGTGTGGAGGTCATGGTACACACAGTACCGACTGCCCTTGGGAGGTTCGGGCAGATCTCTGCCCCGCTTGGCGTCTGGTTCTGCCGCGAGCACGGCAGCCCCCTTGCGCTTCACATCCTTGGCCTTGGGCTTCTTCTCTTCTGGGTCTGTGGCAGGCAGCTCGAGGAGGGAGAGACGCCCTTCCTCAGCCCTGCCGCACTTGGTTGCCAAGTTGAACAACTCCAAGGAAGTGCACAGGTCTTCATGCATCGCCAGCTCCTCCTTCATCTTGACATCGCGCACGCCGTCGGAGAAGGCTGAGATGTTGGCCTCCTCGGTCACCTTGGGAACTTGAGGCGTGCATTGTTGAAGCACTGGATGTACTTCTGCAGGGTCTCTCCGGGTTGTTACTTGGTGGCCGGTCGCGAGTACCTCGGGAGTTGGCGATGAAGCGGGTGCGCATCTCGTCCCAGGAGGAGATCGTGCCTGGGGCCAGGTTCAGGAGCCAGGTGCGGGCCCCGTCCTTGAGCGCCATGGGAAACCAGTTCGCCATGACCTTCTCGTCTTCGTTGGCAGCTTCGATGTCCAGCTCATAGAGCTGGAGGAACTCCGCAGGGTCGGCCGTGCCGTCGTAACGAGGAGGCAGGTCTGGCTTGAACTTGCCGGGCCACGCGACGCTGCGTAGCTCGGCGGTGAATGCACAACAGCCTGCTGTGGCCACGGGAGGCCTTGGGTGACGAAGAGCTTGGTCTTGCATGCCCCCACGCGCTGCAACTGGGAGCAGCGCGGGGTCTTGACGCGCGGGAGCAGGAGCATGGTCGCGACGTGCTGGAGCAGGGAGCGCCCGGGCAGCTTCTTGCGGGCGAGGGACTTCTTGGCAGCTCTGCTCTTGCCGCGCTGGCACCTGACGGAGCGGGTTCCGCCCAGGGGCCACGCGCCTTGGAGCCATGGCGCCTTCTTGAGGAGGAGGCAGCCGGGGTGCCGCCGGAGCTTCGTCGCCCGCGCGGGGTGGGTGCAGCGGAACGGACGGCGCATGAGAGCCCCCTGCGGCGCGGACGAGCTCGGCGACGCGGTCGAGCCATTCTTCGTAGACGTCGTCGACGGGACGGTAGCGCAGGAGCTCATTTGCCGCGATGAGCGTAGCTCGAGCCTCCATGGGTGCGCGGAGCGCGCGGGATGAAGAAACAGCTGGGGTGAGCAAGGGAGTAGCGGTGTGGCCGTCTTGCCGCATGGACGGATGCTGAGACGACGCTTGCTGCTCGTCCCCCGCCGGGCCGGTGGCGGCATTGACGGCAGGTGATGGGGAACAGCGAGGACGCCCGCCGACAGGAGCCGTCTGGGCGACGCGGGAAGCGAGAGTAGCACGGCGCTCGGCGCGGGCCCGACGAGCGTCAGACATGGACGCGATGGTCGGAGGAGAACGGGGTGGTGGGAGACAAATTCCGGCGCACCCCTACCTCGCGCGCCAAATGTCGGATTTCAGGTTTCGGCAGATCCTAGAGGTTCGAACACTAGGGTGCGCGCGGAGATTTCTCCTCCTACCTACCTGCACCCCTCCGCCTCGCTGAGATCTAAGCTATGGGAAGAACAACACAAGAGACATAGGGTTTATACTGGTTCGGGCCACCGTTGTGGTGTAATACCCTACTCCAGTGTGTGGTGTGGTGGATTGCCTCTTGGGCTGATGTTGATGAGTAATACAAGGAAGAACAGCCTCGCAAGGGTCTGTTCTTGGCTGTGGGGATGAACTGCTAGGGGGAGTTCAGTCACCCTTCTCTCTCTCTCTCTCTCTCTCTCTCTCTCTCTCTTCTCGATTCTCTCTGATTTCCGATCTCCGATTTCTGATTCCTTCACCCTGGGGGTGGCTAGTCCTATTTATAGGCAAAGGCCCTGGGCCTCTTCCCAAATATTGAGCGGGAAGGGCGCCAACAATTGGCCATTTTGAAGGGGAACATCGGGTACACTTATCCTGACTAAAGTTGGTCCTCGCCTGCCAAAGGCTCTGGTGGTGACGCTGGCTTGGGCTCCACAATGACTTCCTTCCTGCCGTTGGACTGGTCTTGGTCTCATTGCACCGAAACGGGTGCCTTTGCTTGATGCTCTCGCCTGCGCTTGCTCCCTTTGCACCAAAGAGGAAAGGAGGACACTGCGCGGGCTGGCGCCCGCCTGGCGCCCTTGGTCGTCATGGCTTGCGTCACGGGCACCTCGTGAGGTACCCCGCCTTGATCTCTCTGCCTCCTCGCGAGCCAACCTGATGTGGCCGCGCCTGAGGAAGCTCCGTGGTGTCCGCCCCGCGAGGCTTGGCCCCTCGCGAGGGTCTTGGGTCTGCATCGATGAAGACGGTCCGTGCTGGGTCCCCCTTTGAGCCACGCTGCAGGCCGCAGGTAGGAAAGTCTGGGGACCCCCGTTCCCAGAACGCCGACACCATCCACTCTTCATTCTAGGAAAGAGCCATCAGAACATACCTACACTTCCAATACACATTTTCTGAGAGAGAACCACCTACACTTGTGTTGAGGTCAAGATATTCCATTCCAACCATATGAATCTTGATCTCTAGCCTTCTCAAGATATTCCATTCCAACCAAATCCAAATCCTATGAGAGAGAGTTGAGTGTTAGGGAGACTATCATTTGAACCACAAGAGCAAGGAGTTCATCATCAACACACCATTTGTTACTTCTTGGAGAGTGGTGTCTCCTAGATTGGCTAGGTGTCACTTGGGAGCCTCCAACAAGATTGTGGAGTTGAACCAAGGAGTTTGTAAGGGCAAGGAGATCGCCTACTTCGTGAAGATCTACCGCTACTGAGGCAAGTCCTTCGTGGGTGACGCCGTGATGGAATAGACAAGGTTGCTTCTTCGTGGACCCTTCGTGGGTGGAGCCCTCCGTGGACTCGCGTAACCGTTACCCTCCGTGGGTTGAAGTCTCCATCAATGTGGATGTACGATAGCACCACCTATCGGAGCCACGACAAAAACCTTCGTGTCTGCAATTGCGTTTGAATACTCCAAACCCTTCTCTTTACATTCTTGCAAGTTGCATGCTTTACTTCCCGCTGCTCATATACTCATTGCATGCTTGCTTGATATGTATTGTGTTTGTTAAACTTGATCTTAAACTCCACTTAAACTTAATAATATTAAAAACTACAACTTTTGGCAATTAGTGTCTAATCACCCCCCTCTAGACACCTCTTCTCGATCCTTTCAATTGGTATCAGAGCATTGGTCTCCATTGCCTTGGTTTAAACACCATTGGAGGAAGATGGATGTGTCTACTTTGGGGAGTCTTCGACATAGAGTGCCTATTCTTGATGGAGAGTATTTTCATGAGTGGAAAAATGAAATGCTTGAGATTTTCAATGAATATCATTTGAACAAGTACATTACTAGCCCTTGTGCACCTCATGTTGATCCTTTGCACCCTACCCTAGATGAAGATATTGACATGATTCGCAATCTTAGAACTGTTAATCTTATCACTAGAGGCTTGCCTAGAAACTTGATTGGATATTTGCCGACTCTTAAGTGTGCCTACACCATATGGAAATTCCTTGAGGAACTCTTTCCTAATTACTCCTTGAAAGATCTATATGAAATCCTCCATAAGTCTATTGCGTTGATTAAGATGAGTTCCAATGATCCCAAATTTGGTGACTGCTTATTTGAGCTTACTGATCTTACGAGTGCCAAAGGAGATGTTGGAATCATTAGCAATATCATTTACAGAGCTATTAGAATTCATAAAGATAACTATGGAAATGATCATTTATCCAATGAATTGCCCTCTCTAGGAATTGATCAATCACAAGATGATGTTGAACATGAATACTCGGATGAGGATGATGATAATGATAGTGACTATGATCTTGATGATGCGATGAGACATTTTGGTCTTATGGCAAATCTTCGCGGCTACATGGCTGGAGGAAAGGAATGGGTCCTTGATAGTGGATGTACTGATCATATGACCGGAGATAAAGACATGTTCTGTGAGCTTGCTGAAAATGACGGCCCTCGAAAGTATGTCACTTTTGGTGATAATTCAAAGGGTAAGGTGGTTGGCCTTGGTAAGGTGGCCATCTCACATGATAGCTCCATACAAAATGTCATGCTCGTTGAATCTCTTGGCTACAACTTACTTTTAGTATCTAGACTTGCTGATTTCGGTTTCAATGTCCTATTTACTGAAGTAGACTGCCAAGTGTTTCGTAGAGATAATCATAAAATGGTCTTTACCGGTATACGTAGAGGAGATCTTTACATTGTTGATTTCACTAAAAAGGCTCAACCTAAAACTTGCTTAATTGCCAAATCTTCTAAAGGCTTGTTGTGGCATAGAAGACTAGGTCATGTTGGTATGCGGAATCTTGATAAGCTTATTAAAGGTGATCATATCCTTGGAATAAAAGATGTCATATTTGACAAGGATAGACTTTGTAGTGCTTGTCAAGCAGGGAAACAAGTTGGAGGAAGTCACCGCGCGAAGAACATCATGACCACAAGAAGACCACTCGAGCTACTTCACATGGATCTCTTTGGTCCAAATGCCTACAAGAGTCTCGGTGGTAACTCATTTGGTCTAGTCATAGTTGATGATTTTTCAAGATTTACGTTTGTGTTCTTTCTTGATGACAAATCGCAGGTCCAAAAGATCTTCAAAAACTTCGCTAGGAAGGCCCAAAATCAGTTTGACATAAAGATCAAGAAGGTTCGGAGTGACAACGAAACGGAGTTCAAGAACGCAAATGTGGACACCTTTCTTGACGAAGAAGGGATTTCACACGAGTTCTCGGCTGCGTACACACCTCAACAAAATGGAGTTGTTGAAAGGAAGAACCAAATTCTTATCGAGATGGCAAGAACGATGCTTGATGAGTACAAAAAGCCAAAGCACTTTTAGGCAGAAGCGGTTGAGACAGCTTGTCATGCAATAAATCGCTTGTATCTTCACAAGCTACTCGGCAAGACGGCATACGAGCTCCTCGTCGGTAACAAACCCCAAGTTGGATACTTTCGAGTATTCAGCTCAAAGTGCTACATTCTTGATAAGCATCATCGTTCTAAATTTGCTCCTAAATCTCATGAAGGTTTCCTACTTGGTTATGGCTCAAACTCTCACACTTACCGTGTCTACAACAATTTCACCCAAAAGGTTGAAGAGACGGTAGATGTGAAGTTTGATGAATCTAACGGCTCGCAAGTAGAGCAATTGCCAATTGATGTAGGAGACAAAGACCCTTCGGAAGCAATTCAAGACTTGTCCATTGGCAAGATTCGTCCAATGGAAGTGAAGGAGAGTACCTCGTCCGTCCAAGTGGAAGCTTCTACCTCACGACAAGGTGAACCAAGAGTTGATACGGAAGCATCCGCAAGTGAGACATGCCAAGATGAAGAAAACGAGTGAGCACACAAAGATGAACATCAACAACCTCCTTCTCCACCATGACAAGAGAACAACAACGTCAACAATGAAGAAGACCAAGAAGAAGAACAAGATGAAGAGGATGTTCCACCCCGGCCCAAGCAAAAGCTTTCACGAGTTCGAGCAAGAATTGCTAAGGATCATCCCGTCGAGCAAATCTACAATGATATCCAAACTGGGAGAATCACTCGCTCTAAAACTCGTTTAGCTAACTTTTGTGAACATTACTCATTCATCTCTAGCATTGAACCTATGAAGGTTGAAGAAGGATTGGAGGATCCGGATTGGATAAACGCTATGCATGAAGAGCTACACAACTTTGAGAGAAATCAAGTGTGGACATTAGTCGAGAAACCCGACAACAACCACAACATCATTGGTACCAAATGGGTGTTTCGCAACAAGCAAGATGAAGATGGACAAGTGGTTCGCAACAAAGCACGTCTCGTCGCCCAAGGCTACACACAAGTTGAAGGTATGGACTATGGTGAGACATATGCTCCCGTTGCTAGACTTCAGTCCATTCGCATCTTACTTGCTTATGCTAATCACCATAATATCACCTTGTACCAAATGGACATTAAGAGTGCTTTTCTAAATGGCATAATCGAAGAGGAAGTTTATGTTAAGCAACCTCCCGACTTCGTCAATCCTAAGAAACCTAATCATGTTTACAAACTTCACAAAGCCCTTTATGGTCTTAAACAAGCTCCTAGAGCATGGTATAAATGCTTGACCAAGTTCCTTATTGAAAAAGGCTTTGAAATTGGTAAAATTGATTCTACTCTTTTTACTAAAATGGTTAATGGAGAACTATTTATGTGCCAAATTTATGTTGATGATATCATATTTGGTTCAACTAACCCTCATTTTAGTGAGAAGTTTGGAAAGCTAATGTCGGAGAAGTTTGAGATGTCTATGATGAGTGAACTCAAATTCTTTCTCAGTTTGCAAATCAAGCAAACTAAGGAAGGTACCTTTGTCTCTCAAATGAAGTACACCAATGACTTATTCAAGAAGTTCAATATGCAAGAATGCAAAGGTATGACTACACCCATGCCTACTAGTGGACATCTTGATTTGACAAAAGATGGTGAACCGGTTGATCAAAAGGTTTATCGCTCTATGATTGGTTCATTGTTATATCTATGTGCCTCTCGTCTCGATATTATGCTAAGTGTGTGCATGTGTGCACGATATCAAGCTGCTCCTAAAGAATGTCATCTTAAGGCTGTGAAAAGGATAGTGAGATACCTAATCCATACACCAAATTTTGGCATTTGGTATCCTAAGAGGTCCTCTTTTGATCTTGTTGGCTACTCCGATTCGGACTATGCCAGAGACAAGGTTGATAGAAAGTCCACTTCAGGTACTTGTCAATTCCTTGGTAGATCTCTTGTGTCTTGGTCTTCCAAGAAACAAAACTCGGTATCCTTATCCACCGCCGAAGCGGAATACATTGCCGCTGGTTCATGTTGCGCTCAATTACTTTGGATGACCCAAACTCTTAAAGATTATGGGATATATGTGAAACATGTTCCATTTCTATGTGACAATGAAAGTGCTATTAAGATTGCTCACAATCCCGTGCAACATTCTCGAACTAAGCATATTGAAGTTCGTCATCATTTCATTCGAGATCATGTTGCAAAAGGGGACATTAACCTTAAGCATGTTCGCACCGATAAGCAATTGGCGGATATATTCACTAAACCACTTGATGAGAAAGTGTTTTGCGGGTTGAGAGGTGAATTGAACATCATTGATGCTTCAAACTTGGAGTAGGAACTCCATTTGATACATGCAGGGCATGAGCCTATGACTAATCCTCGATATTTCTCTTATGATGCTATTCATATGTCTCGGATATATTTGTACCTCGAATGTTATCTAACCTATGTAGGTACTTGGTTGAATCTAAATATATGAGATTGCAACTCACTCACATCTTGAGCAATCTCTACATCACCAAGTCTCTACACAATGGTGGTTGAAGACAAGGAAGCACGAAACCATTCAAACATATCCTTTGGCAAATTCCATGTTGAGTCTCATGATTGTCATTTTGGATACACAAGTGCTCTTCCTTGCAAAGCTAACCCATGTAGGTAGATGAACTCAAACTCCAAGTTGTGCTTCCAACCCTTGATGAACTACATCAACCTTGAGCAACCCACACAAGTTCAACTACATGAACAAGATCAACACCACCACCCAAGGTATGTTATTCCATCTTAGAGAAGCTTGACTCCAAGTCATGAGTCAAAGCAACTCGACAATATGTGAATACATCAAAAGGCCTAAACGAAAAATGGTAACCCCATTTTGAGCTTAAATGATGAGTATGATCTATGATCAAGTGCTCTCACTTGACTCCTAAGTAAATATACTCTAACATAGGTGACTTTGTCATCGACCATTTCTAGATGAAGTTCTCTAGTGTTTCTCCGTGCTTTTGCATTTGCATATTTGTTTCCCCTTTCAAAAAAAACTTCATCTAGAACTTTTAGGTTCTTTTCTTTCCTTTTTTTTTGTTCTGCATTTTCTGCATCCAATTCATTGCAAATCTTTCAGTTAATTCCTTGCATATCCTTGTGAGATCTTACTTGTCTAGTGAGCTGAGGTGACAAGTGGTTTCACTCTGATGAACTCGGTCACACCGGTTTGTTCTCTTCGGCCCAACCGAAATCCTTCGGTGCAACTGAAGCACACAACTCGGAGTCACTGATTTCATCACAGGAAAACCAACTTTCCACTTATTCCTGATTTCTGTTTGCTCCAGCTCCACTCAATGATTCTTGTCCTCTGCCAGCATCATATTAGACATGCTGCTTTGATCTGTGACTCAAGGACCAACCCATTTGTATCACATGTCCAGAAGAGCCCTTCTTGCAAATTGATGTCAAAGGGGGAGAGAGAGATCACATCAAAGCTTAATCCTTCCTATAGGGGGAGAAAGAGAGAGTACTCAGGGGGAGAGAGTTTCTCAACTAGGAGAAAGTAATATCATCAAAGACCCCAGATGCTTGGTGTTCAAGAGGAGAGATGTCACATGTCTTTAAGAGGGGAAAGACATGTTTGGTTGGCTCAAGCTCTGTTGTTTCTTTTTTGTTGCTCTGATTTTCTGTTACCTATCTTCTCCCAATATCCATGCAGATTCAGGGGGAGCAAGACATCTAAGGGAAGGAAATCTCTGATTTTATTGCATATCTTTACCTCTGGGGGCATGTCTATATCCAATGTGGTACTTAGTACTCACTCTACATGTCATCCTAGTTTTGGTTCTCTTGTGGTTTCTCTTGTTTGCTCTGGTCAGTAGGTGTATCTATGTTATTTAACCTTGTTTGCGCAGGTTCATCCCATCCTAAGCCAACTCAAGACCACAAGGTAAGTATATGCATCACAGTCATGTGAATGAGAAGTTCTTGCTGATGTACATACTGTTTGCAAGAAGGACTCATGAGCATAAAGGTACATTTCTCACATTCACATCATTTGCTCTGATGCATATAGCCAAGATACATGTAACACATTGCTTACTCTGTCATGTTTACGCATTCACATGCTCCTATATTCAATATTCACATGATTGCATACATGTAGGGGGAGCCTATGCATGTTACATGTCTTTCCAAAGCTTTACTTGCTATTCTCTATATCTTTATCTAAAGCTTTGATGTATGTTGTCATCAATTACCAAAAAGGGGGAGATTGAAAGCACAAGTTCTCCCTGGGTGATTTTGGTAATTAATGTCAACATATCTCTTGTTGGACTAACACTTTTACCTAGTATGTTTCAGATAAGTTCAACAATGGAGTGGCATGGACTAGAGGATGTGGAACCCCTTCAAGATGCTAAGGACAAAGGATTGGCTCAAGCTTCAAGATCAAGACTCTACATTTTCCATTTTAGTGATCCAAGATCACATTGAGTCTATAGGAAAAGCCAATACTATCAAGAGGGATGAGGTGTTGCTTAATGGCTTGCTTGCTCAAAGTGCTTAGTGATATGCTCCAAAACCCTCAACTACCTTCCCACATCCACATATGACCTAAACCAAAAGTCAAACTCGGCCCCACCGATTCTTTCTATCCGGAGCCACCGAGTTCAGTTAACATAGCCACTTCCAGAAACCCTAATCAGTTCGGTCTCACCGATGGGATCTCGGTCTCACCGAGATGGGCTTGCAAACTCTCTGTTACCTGTTGCAATATTTTCGGTCCCACTGAGATATGCAATCGGCCCCATAGAGTTTGCTTGGCCAACTCTCTGTTTCGCTTATTACCCAAATTGGTCCCACCGAGTTTGAGTAATCGGTCAAACCGAGTTTTGGTTTTACCCTAACCCTAGCACATCGTTTCCACCGAGTTGAACTAGTCGGTCCCACCGAAAACCCTAACGGTCACTAGGTTTACTAAATCGGTCCGACCGAGTTTTTCCCTTCTGTCTCACCGAGATTGGTAAATTGAGTTTAACGGTTAGATTTTGTGTGGAGGCTATATATACCCCTCCATCCACTATTCATTCTGGGAGAGAGCCATCAAAACATACCTACACTTCCAATACACATTTTCTGAGAGAGAACCACCTACACTTGTGTTGAGGTCAAGATATTCCATTCCAACCATATGAATCTTGATCTCTAGCCTTCTCAAGTTGCTTTCCACTCAAATCTTCTTTCCACCAAATCCAAATCCTGTGAGAGAGAGTTGAGTGTTGGGGAGACTATCATTTGAACCACAAGAGCAAGGAGTTCATCATCAACACACCATTTGTTACTTCTTGGAGAGTGGTGTCTCCTAGATTGGCTAGGTGTCACTTGGGAGCCTCCAACAAGATTGTGGAGTTGAACCAAGGAGTTTGTAAGGGCAAGGAGATCGCCTATTTCATGAAGATCTACCGCTAGTGAGGCAAGTCCTTCATGGGCGACGACCGTGATGGAATAGACAAGGTTGCTTCTTCGTGGACCCTTCGTGGGTGGAGCCCTCCGTGGACTCGCGTGACCATTACCCTCCGTGGGTTGAAGTCTCCATCAACATGGATGTACGACAGCACCACCTATCGGAACCACGACAAAAACCTCCGTGTCTCCAATTGCGTTTGAATACTCCAAACCCTTCTCTTTACATTCTTGCAAGTTGCATGCTTTACTTCCCGCTGCTCATATACTCATTGCATGCTTGCTTGATATGTATTGTGTTTGTTAAACTTGTTGTTAAACTCTACTTAAACTTAAGAATATTACAAACTGCAACTTTTGGCAATTAGTGTCTAATCACCCCCCCCCCCTCTAGACACCTCTTCTCGATCCTTTCATATACCAAGGCTGACCCAAATCACATGGCCGAGGTTGGACCTATGGGGCCCGACGGAAAAGAGATCCCCGTGAGCTTAGTTTATGGGCAAGTAGAATTAGCCGCAAAGTATTCCCAATAGGATTGTAGGCTAGACCGCCCGTTGGATGGTATAGAAGAGGAATTTAGTCTGTCTGCATGACTATGTAATTAAAGTGACATGTATAATGCCTTCTAGCCGAATTGTAGATCGTTTATCTTGGCAGACCTTTTCGCTTCAACCTCGGGACCCGATAGTCCGGAGTGTATCCGAATACCCGCTCAGTTATATAAGAACCGGGGTATGCGTGGATACCAGGCGTAGGGGTCATTAGTGCTTGAACGGACAAGTGCCCAACTAGTTAGGTTATATTACATGGGTAGTAAGAAACATCTTCCAGGGAGAATAGTTCCGTTAAGGGTTCTTTTCCCTGGGTATGCATGCCCTAAGGTACATGTCCGGACTGCGATAAGAAACGCAGGAAAAAACATTTGGGGGCAGATATGGAAAATAAATAAAAATCATCTTTTGTTCACCGACTGAATATTCCCTTAAGAACGCTAGCTTTCGGCTTCACCCAGTCTGAGGTACACATCTGGCTGACCCGACAGTAACGATCGCAGAGGTGCTCCCCTTATGCCCTAGCCGAATTAACGGGAACGTAGGGCAAAAATACAAGAGCCAGGCAACCCAGCTTGGCCAAAACTTAACTCATATCGATGCATATAATGGCAAAAAAAGGTACATGCAGAAGTATAACACATGTGCGGGGCATGAGGCCTAGATAAGTAATTAAGCTTCTGCGGAAGAAGCCCCCAGGTATGATGAGCGCGGCTAGCGCATCTATAATGTGCAAGCGAGGCACAAGTTGGCCTTTGAAGGCCTAGAGAAGGAATAAAAGAAAGAGAGAAAGAAAAACAAGGAAGATAATGTATATGCAAAAAATGGACAGAGGAAGGGGACGAACATAGAGTCCGGCGCTAGGCGTAGAATCTTCGGAGCCTGGCCGCATTCCATGGGTTCGGCTCGAGTCGATTAGTAGATGCATCCCGCAGTCGGTACGCTCCACCGGTCAGAACTTGGTCAATAATGAAGGGACATTCCCATTTGGGCTCGAGCTTGTTCTTTTTCTTATCCGGCAGGCGTAGAACTAGTTAGCCAACGTTATAAGTTTTGGCCCGTACTTCTCTGTTTTGGTATCTACGAGCCTGTTGCTGATAAAATGCGGAACGGGCTTTTGCTACGTCGCACTCCTCCTCCAGGGTGTCCAGACTGTCCTGCCGATCGAGCTCGGCTTCTCTTTCTTCGTACATGCGCACTCGAGGTGAGTCATGAATTATGTCACAGGGCAAGACTGCCTCTGCGACATACACCATAAAGAAGGGCGTATATCCGGTACTACGATTCGGCGTGGTCCGCAGCCCCCAGAGTATGGAGTTGAGCTCCTCTACCCAGTGCGTGTTAGACTCCTTTAAGGAACACACTAATCTGGGTTTAATGCCGCTCATTATAAGACCGTTTGCTCGCTCAACTTGGCCGTTGGTTTGTGGGTGATAGACTGAAGCATAATCGAGCTTGATGCCCATTTTGCTGCACCAGAGTTTTACCTCATCGGCCGTGAAGTTCGTGCCGTTGTCAGTGATGATGCTGTGGGGGACGCCATAACGGTGTACGACCCCGGATATGAAGTCTATCACCGGTCCGGATTCGGCTGTTTTAACAGGTTTGGCCTCTATCCATTTGGTGAATTTATCCACCATGACCAGTAAGTATTTTTTCTTGTGGGTTCCCCCTTTAAGGGGTCCAACCATGTCAAGCCCCCAGACAGCAAAGGGCGACGTAATGGGGATTGTTTGGAGGGCGGTGGGTGGCATGTGGCTTTGATTTGCAAAGAGCTGGCAACCGGCGCAATGTTGGACCAAGTCCTGTGCATCTGCCCGGGCCGTTGGCCAATAGAATCCTGTACGGAAGGCCTTGCTTACAAGAGCCCGGGCTGTGGCATGGTGACCGCCGAGTCCGGCGTGAATTTCTGCCAAAAGGTTCCGCCCTTCCTCTTCAGAGATGCATCTTTGAAGGACTCCGGTAGTGCTTTTTTTGTATAATTCTCCCTCATGGACCCTGTAGGCCTTGGATCGCCGCACTATGCAGCGTGCCTCATTTTGGTCCTCCGGAAGTTCCTGTCTAGTTAGGTAGGCCAGGAATGGTTCTGTCCATGGGGCAATGATGGCCATTATTACGTGGGCTGAAGGTGTTATTTAGGTGGTGGAGCCTCCGATTGTGTCAGAGTGTTCGGTATCGGGTATTTTGGCCGGGTCCGGATTATTGTTACCGGTGTCCCCCTCCCACACTACGGATGGCTTGAACAGCCTTTCCAAAAATATGTTGGGGGGGGGGGGGACTGCATCGCGTTTTGCGCCGAGGCGGGCAAGGATATCCGTCGCCTGATTGTTTTCCCGAGCCACATGGTGAAATTTGAGCCCCTCGAACCGAGCTGATATTTTTAGGACGGCATTTCGGTAGGCCGCCATTTTCGGATCCTTGGCGTCAAAGTCTCCATTTATTTGGGATATTGCGAGGTTTGAATCCCCGCGCACCTCCAGGCGTTGAATGCCCATGGAGACTGCCATCCGAAGACCATGCAACAGAGCTTCGTATTCGGCTGCGTTGTTGGAGTCTGTATACAATATTTGCAGTACGTGCTGAACGGTATCTCCGGTTGGGGACGTCAGGACGACGCCAGCCCCTAGACTAGCCAGCATTTTAGAACCGTCGAAGTGCATGATCCAATTGGAGTATGCGCCGTACTCTTTAGGGAGTTCAACCTCCGTCCATTCGGCGACAAAGTCGGCCAATACTTGCGACTTAATGGCTCATCGAGGTTTGTATGTTATGTCGAACTGGAGGAGCTCAATGGCCCATTTGGCAATCTGGCCCGTAGCATCGCGGTTGTTTATAATATCATTAGGTGGCACTTCCGAGGCTACTGTAATCGAACACTCTTGAAAGTAGTATCGCAGCTTCCGGGATGCCATGAATACCGCATAGGCTATCTTTTGATAATGTGGGTACCGTGATTTGCATGGAGTGAGGACAGTGGATACATAGTATACCGGCTTTTAAAGAGGGAATTTATGTCCGTCAGCTTCTTGTTCGATGACGAGCACTGCGCTTACAACTTGATGAGTTGCCGCAATGCACAACAACATTGGTTTCCCGATGTTTGACGTGGCCAGGATTGGGTTGGTTGCCAAAATGGTTTTTATTTCTTCCAATCCGGCTGTGGCAGCGTCCGTCCACTCGAAGTGTTCGGTGCGCCGAAGGAGGCATAAAGGGGTAAAGCCTTTTCTCCTAAGCGGGAGATAAAGCGGCTTAGAGCCGCATGCATCCAGTTAACTTCTGGATTTGTTTGAGGTCTGTTAGGGTAGCCAACTATGACAAAGCTCGGATTTTGGCCGGATTAGCTTCAATACCTCTACTGGAGACGATGAAACCCAGGAGCTTTCTGGCTGGTATGCCGAAAATGCATTTCTCCGGATTGAGCTTGATGTCGTATGTTCGGAGGTTGTCGAATGTGAGCCTCAAGTCGTCTATCAAAGAGTCGACGTGTTTGGTTTTGACGACCACATCGTCCACGTATGCCTCTACTGTTTTGCCGATTTGTTTCTCCAGACATGTCTGAATCATGCGCTGATATGTTGCGCCAGCGTTTTTGAGCCCAAAAGGCATTGGGTTGAAACATAAGGGACCGTATGGTGTGATGAATGCCGTTGCGGCTTGGTCGGACTCCGCCATCTTGATTTGGTGGTAACCGGAGTATGCGTCGAGGAAACACAATGACTCGTGTCCTGCGGTAGCATCAATAATTTGATCGATGCATGGGAGGGGAAGGGATCCTTTGGGCAAGCTTTATTGAGGTCCTTGAAATCGACACAAAGGCGCCAGGATTTATCCTTCTTTGGTACCATCACCAGGTTTGCTAGCCAGTCCGAGTGTTTTATTTCTCTGATGAATCCGGCCTTCAATAACTTGGCTAGTTCCTCTCCCATGGCCTGTCTCTTAGGTTCGGAGAAATGCCGAAGAGCTTGCTTGACCGGCTTGAATCCCTTTAAGATATTGAGGCTATGCTCGTCCAGCCTGCGTGGGATTCCTGGCATGTCTGAGGGATGCCAGGCGAATATGTCCCAATTCTCGCGCAGGAACTCTCATAGTGCGGCGTCCACGGCTGGGTTTAACTGTGCCCCGATGGAGGCTGTTTTTGTAGGGTCCGTTGGGTGGACTTGGAATTTGACTATTTCATTCGCTGGTTTAAAAGAGGTGGACTTGGATCTCTTGTCGAGTATCACATCGTCCCTGTCCACTGTGGAGTGTAGCGTGGTTAATTCCTCGGCCGAGAGGGCTTCGGATAATGCCTCGAGGGCCAGTGTGGCTGTTTTGTCTTCGGCGCGGAGTGTTGTGTCCGGATCACCGGCGAGGGTGACGATTCCATTGGGCCCGGGCATTTTGAGCTTCATGTACCCATAATGGGGACGGCTTGGAAGATCGTGAATGCCTCACGTCCTAAAAGGGCATGGTATCCACTGCTGAACGGGACCACTTGAAATGTAATTTCTTCGGACCTATAGTTCTCTGGCATGCCGAATACCACATCTAGTGTGATTTTCTCAGCGCATCGTGCCTCCCGACTGGGTATGATTCCCCTAAAGGTTGTGCTACTTTGCTCAATGCGGTTCCAGTCTATTTCCATTTTTTGAAGTGTTTCCTCATAGATGAGGTTTAATCCGTTGCCGCCGTCCATGAGTACTTTGGTGAGTCTAAAACCGTCCACGATTGGACTGAGGACCAGTGTTTGCTGGTGCTCGGGCTGTTCGGAATTTAGGTTCGTCACTAGCATTGAAGGTAATAGCCGTGTCACTCCATGGATTTATTGCTGCAACGTGGCAGATTTCGGCCATGCTGCGGAGTGTTCGCTTGCACCTATTATTTGACGCAAAGGTCTCAAAGACTGTTAACACCGTATTGTTATCCACGGGATGGTGCTCTGTGGCATTTGGGATAAGAAGATCCTCACCACTTTTGGCCACCTGGCGGAGTATCCAACATGCTCTAAGGCTGTGCATTGGTATTGTATCCGCTGTGCTATGAATTTTGCAGGGTCCGTTAAGCCATCCCTCCTATACGGTTCCGTGCCCTGTAGAGGGTTTTTGCTTCTTTGTAATGAACTCGGGTGTCTTATGATAGTGCACCCTTTTGCTTCGGACTGGGTGCATATACGGAGCCGAATTATCCCAAAATTTCGTTTTGGTTTTCCAAGCACTTTCCATCACACAGTAATTTCATACTATGGACGCCAAGTCGGCGAAGCGTGATATATCACGGCGACTTATGGCGTTAAGGATTCCCTTGTCCGTGTAGTTATTGTAGAAAAGTGAGACTGCGTCTTCCTCGCGGCAGTCCTTAACCTTGTTCATCACAAGGAGGAATCTAGCCCAATAATGATGTATTGTTTCATGGGGCTCTTGCCTGATGTGGGGAAGATCATTTATGTCTGGGTGGGTGGGTGGATTTGAGTCCGGACCCCTACCCGATCTGAGACCCAGGGGCCGAGGGGTTTCCAATCTTGGAAGTTCGGATTCCGGTATGTTGCCTGATGAGTCTGGCCCGCTGCCTGACTCTAGGTTCAGGGATTGGGTGATGTCGTCCCGTAAACGGGTATCCGGCTCAGAGAGCTCAGGAATTCGGACATAGTTAGTCTTCAAGATAGAGGAAGGATCACCGCATTGTTCCTCCACCACCGCAACATGATGGGTGACCGGTGGAGAGTTAATCTCCCTTCGATCAGGTTTAAGCCCCATCCGATCATAGTCCATAGCGACTCCCAAGGCGGCGATGCGATCCAAGAGTTCGTTTAGGGAGGAGAGCTCCATTGGATCCATCTGCTCGGCGAATTCCGAGCCGACGTGGAGGCTGTTTTTGATGACCCGAGAAGCCATCGTCGGTGCAGCGGCCGAACAGGCAGTCATGATGAAACTGCCTAGCGGGAGAGTTTGGCCGATAGCCAGAGCTCCCCCGGTGGTAATGTTGTTTTTAACAACAAGATGATGCGTCCTTCCTTACGGCGACATCACAGAGGAACTCTCAATGAAAGCACCAATGTCGGTGTCAAAACCGGCGGATCTCAGGTAGGGGGTCCCGAACTGTGCGTCTAAGGCGGATGGTAACAGGAGGCAGGGGACACGATGTTTTACCCAGGTTCGGGCCCTCTTGATGGAGGTAAAACCCTACGTCCTACTTGATTTATTCTTGATGATATGAGTATTACAAGAGTTGATCTACCACGAGATCGGAGAGGCTAAACCCTAGAAGCTAGCCTATGGTATGATTGTATGTTGTCCTACAGACTAAAACCCTCCGGTTTATATAGACACCTGAGCGGGCTAGGGTTACACAAGGTCGGTTACAAAGGAGGAGATATACATATCCGTATTGCCTAGCTTGCCTTCCACGCCAAGTAGAGTCCCATCCGGACACGAGACGAAGTCTTCAATCTTGTATCTTCATAGTCCAACAGTCCGGCCAAAGGATATAGTTCGGCTATCCGGAGACCCCCTAATCCAGGACTCCCTCAGAGGGGCTTGAAGCGGCCATGGCAGATGGGATCTGACAGAAAACAGCAAGGAAAAGAAAACATAAGATTTCTTTGTGATATGGTGATCAATAGGTTCACGGGGTATATAAAGATTTTTTATCTTGGGGGACAAGCGAACTGTAGAAAAACGGAGTTCGGAAGGTACCCGAGGTGGGCACAACCAGGTGCCCCCTGGTGTGTTGTGCCCACCAAGGTACGCTTCCTGATTATTTCTTATTTTTCTAATTTTTGTTATATGCCAAAACTGAAAAGAAAAAATTACGGATTTTTCGGAGTCCGTTTACTTACCGTATCATGTACCTCCTTATATTTCACGTTTCTGGAGTGTTTTGGAAGGACTCTTTTATGTGTTCTTCTGGTGTCATAGTTTAAATAATATTACTTTCAACATTAATGGGTGTACCTGAGATATAATGTTTTATTCGTTGCCCATTAACAACCTTCAGGTTAGTACCTTCGACATTATTTATTTTGATAGCTCCAGACCGATAAACCTTCTCGATAATATAGGGTCCTTCCCATTTGGAGAGGAGTTTTCCTGCAAATAATATGAAACGTGAGTTGTACAAAAGAGCATATTCTTCAACTTTGAACTCACGCTTTTGGATTTTTTTGTCATGCCATCTTTTAATTTTTTCTTTAAATAAATTGGCATTTTCATAAGCTTGGGTTCTCCATTCATCTAATGAGCTAATATCAAATAACCTCTTTTTTCGGCAAGTTTGAAATCATAGTTGAGTTCTTTGATTACCCAATATGCTTTATGTTCTAACTCAAGAGGCAAATGACAAGCTTTTCCATAAACCATTTTATAAGGAGACATACCCATAGAATTTTTATATGTTGTTTCATAAGCCCAAAGTGCATCATCTAATTTCTTAGACCAATTCTTCCGGGACCTATTGATAATCTTTTGCAAAATTAATTTTATTTCCCTATTGTTAATAAGTTCAACTTAACCACTAGAGTGAGGATGATAAGATGATGCAATTCTCTACCTAATATTAAAGGATGGAGACTTTCATAGTTCTTCATACGTCACGTTTAACCGTGAAATCACTTATTTGTGAGGTCGGATTAATGCACCTTTTTTTGGTACGTCCATCAATCCATCCCGTGAAACAGTTTCCTCCATCTGTCTTGGGCCGCGTCCTGGGCCGTTGTATCTTTCTCTTTTTTTGTCGTTCCTTGCATGGCTGAGCTGGGCTTGCATCGCATCCTTTATTTTGATCGATTGAGGGAGAGAGCAGAGAGCCACGATAAATCCATCAAGTGTGCTTCGTCCGTCTTCTAGGGAGACACCCCGGCGCCTCCTCCTTTGTGGCTCCACCGCCACGCCCCATCGACAGATCGGGCTTCCCGCCATATTGCCTTCTCCGCTCCCGCGCTACCTTTCCCCCATCCATCCCAGCCATCATGAGCTTCTCACTCCCCTTACCTCTGTTTGTAGTTCTCGCGTGTCCAACCATTTGCTGCAGTGAACACGACTTACAGAGTATGCTCCCCTGTCTCTAATGGATCTTGATCGGGCCGAGCTCGAACTGGTGTAGGGCGACAAGGAGGCGATATAGGAGACGAGCAGCTTGACGTGGAAGAGCACGACGTCAATGCTGTCGGGAAGGTGCCCGCTGCGGCTGGCCGATGTGCCACCGTTGCCAGCCGCCTCCTGTACTACTGAGCCAATATTGAGTCCAAGGATACTGCAACAGCAGCCGACTATGACAAAACCAATCCACTGGTTCGTGCACATCCCATTCTCTCTAATACTTGGATTTATATGGTGGCAGAATTACTATTATGATTCTTTAATTTTGGTAAGCTCTGTTCATGAGCTTGTGCCCACAACGTATTTGATTTTGTGCTTACGAGGTACATTTGACAGTTGTTATTGTCTCTGATTTGTCTGACAGTTACTTGGTTCATGTTTTCAGTTGACATAATTATTGTGGTGACATCCACTTGAGAGTTGCTATAGTGGTTCTTTGGATACGATTCGGTTGCTATAGTGGTTGTTTGGATATGGTTCAGTTTTTAGAAAACGGATTTAGGAGAAATTATAGAAAACGAGCTTTAGTAACATTTTTGCAAATCTTTGTTTGGATTAAAAGCTGTATTTGCAAAACCGCGTTTGGGTTAGATCCATTGATCAGGAATTCAGAATGAATTGGATAAGAGACTTGACCCTCGCTGCAGTCTAGCGAGCCAAACACAAGGGCACGCACACACCCAACAAGAGCTCGAAGCTATGCATGACCTTCCTCCAAGCTTCCTCCCGAAGCTTAGCACGCCACGTTGCTGCAGAAAATTGCCCTAGCCTTCGTTCAAAGTTCACTTCGCTGCTGCCAATGGGAAGCATTCAGCCCTCCTACACTCGCTGACTCGCATGATGTTTGTTTGCGCTGGACACATGCATTGCCAACAACACCGGAGGAATCTGCAGCGCCGGCCCTGCGGCCGCCTATCTCTCCGAAGCATCGTCGTCCCCTTCGATGGCACTATCATGCCACACCGCAAGTTGGACCACGCCGCATGCATCGCATGGCAGAGAATCACTTTGTGGCCAAGCTACGGCGTCACGAGGAGCTATCGGCTACTGCAGCAGTGTCACGCTAGAGCAAGAGGGTGGACACTAACCAAAAGTAGTGCTTCTGATACAATGGATCCATCCTGCAGGATCCCCGTGCCAAGCGGCGGTGGGCAGGGCTGATTGGCCCCTATCGATTGCCTCCACCGTCATGCCCATTGGAGCAGCATGGACGGCGACCTGACTCGCAGTCGCACAGCTTGCTCGAGCTGAGGAGCAACAGGGGTGTGCCGAATCACGATGGCAACAAGCTATATAGACATGGTGTGCAATTAAAGAGTAGAGGCATAGGATTAGCCATATATAAATAGGTATAAAGAAAAACAAATAATAGTGTTTATTTAAAAGCTCACCTTTTCTGTTTTATGAAAACCAAGTCTTATTTATCCTGAGTGAAAAAAAGAGTCTTATTTATCCTGAGGTCTATTACGCGAACCAACATAGTTTTAGGATTAAACATGTTTAATGGAAACAGATGTGGACAGGAATATACCATTGGTATCAACCAATTTCATTTTCAGCATATTCAATATGATGTTAAAAGTTCAGTTCGGCTTGGTGTGTTGCTCTTGCTCACAGGCGCATTCCTGAGATATGCCTGTAGGCCTTTTTTCTTTCTCTTTTCATCTGTCGCCCGAGCCATCCAGCGTATTGGGCCTCACCTAGCAGGCACCACGACCTGTTTACTTGTGGCCCAAAGTGTAAAATTAATTGCAAAAGTTTGCACATCCCCTTCACATTTGTTCATCCATTAAATAGTCTCATCTCGTTTCATTTCATCAAATCCCACCAGTTTATATATGAGTTGCTTGGGAAATCAACATGCCACCTTGAAAATCAATAAGCAGAGAGCAAACAGAGGATTATCCCCTTATAGTTAAAAAAGGAAGGCACATTAATTGTGGGAGACCTGATTAAAATCTGGTCAAACATCGGTGGTGAGCACTAAAAGACCAGGTTCATGTGGAAAAAAATTATATGAGACCAGGTCTCACGGTTAGCAGGTGAGACCCGTCTTGATGGATGACACGTGTCATTCACAAATCACAAAGCATCTAATCTCTCTCCCCCTGATTTTAAGTGGGGGGTGGGGGATGCTTTGTGATTTGTGAATGACACGTGTCATCTATCAGGATGGGTCTCGCGTTCATGTGGGGACGCATTATAATTGTGGGATCTGAGAGACCTGATTAAGTCAGTCATTCATGTGAGAGACGTAGTGTTGAGAACTAGAAAACCAGATTCATGTGGGGAGAGTGGGGGTCATTCATGTGGAGGATACATTAAAATTGTTGGATTTAAGAGACCCGATTAAATTAGTCTTGTGGTGATGAGCACTAAAACTGTGTGGGGAATTATTTAAAAAAAGGAGGATGCAGGTCATATGATTTAAAGCCGATATTTGTTTTTGAGAAAGACTTTGGATGTCTCTATTTATTGGGTCATTCAATAATCATGGGAGGTAAAGCAAAATCTCGGGGGTGAGATCTGAAAAGGGAGATGGAACATGGAAGATTAGATCAATGAACTGAAAAATGTTTTACATTATATATATGATACTCTTTTTCATTTTTATTTTGAGATAGAGAAATTAAAGGTGGATTTTGCACGTCTTCATTAATTGGGCCATTTAATAATCATGGGAGCTAATCAAAACAATTCAAGAGTGAGGCCTAAAAGCGGAGATGGTAGATTAGGTAATGAATGGAGAAATACTGAACATTTTTTAGTATATATGATACTCTTTTTCATTTTTATATGGAGATGGTAGTATTTGGAGCACTCAAACTGCCCTAAGTGGCACACCAGCTTAAAAATGCCGGAGAAAGAGAGTACGATATAATGGTCGATAACCTGTGCGGAATCGAGGGCCTAAGTGTTTCTTATCAGCATTGCTCAGGTTCGTTTCATGATTAATGCATGGATGATATGCATTTCTTCTACACCTTGATGTGTGACTCTACCTATAGTTGGTCGGCATCAATAGGAAGCCGATGTGCTGCGCTGATGAAAATATTTGTGGACGTTTTAATTCCTGTTGCAACGCACGGGCATAGCATATGTGCTACAAGTTTTTTGACAAAAAGACTGTAAGGGAACCCCCTACAGTATAATTGGTGCAACAAACCCAAATTGCAAGTACCATGCCTTGAACCTGGGCGGGTGGGAAGGCATCAGCCCCTTCACACCACTAGGCTATGCCTTAGTCTGCTATGTGCTACAAGTGTTATCAGCTATGGGGTTCTCAGCTCCTTTTCTATAAGTGATATGTAAGTCAAATTCTTGTAACAAGAGAACCCATCGAATAAGTCTAGGTTTAGCATCTTTCTTTGCCATAAGATATTTAATAGCAGCATGGTCGGTGTGAACAATTACTTTTGAATCAACAATGTAAGATCTAAATTTATCACAAGCGGACACCACTGCTAGAAATTCGTTTTCAGTAGTAGCATAATTTGTTTGAGAACTGTCTAGAGTTTTACTAGCATAATGAATAACATTCAGTTTCTTATCAACTCTTTGTCCTAGAATAGGCAAGTTCCAATCAGGTGGTTGAACAATAGGTGCAGAAATTAAGGCTTTCTTGAGTGTTTCAAGGGCTTCTAAACAATCATCAGCAAAAACAAAAGGAGCATCCTTTTGCAAAAGGTTTGTAAGAGGCCTAGAAATTTTAGAAAAGTCTTTGATAAATCTCCTATAGAAACCAGCATGACCTAGCAAACTACGAATACCTTTGATATCTTTAGGACATGGCATTTTCTCAATTGCATCAACCTTAGCTTTGTCCACTTCAATACCTCTTTCAGAAATTTTATGACCCAAGACAATACCTTTGTTAATCATAAAGTGGCACTTCTCCCAATTCAAGACAAGATTTGTTTGTTCACATCTCTGCAAAACTCGATCAAGATTGCTTAAACAATCATCAAAAGACTTCCCATAAACAGAAAAGTCATCCATGAAAACCTCAACAATCTTTTCACAAAAGTCAGAGAATATAGCGGTCATACATCTTTGAAAGGTAGCAGGTGCATTGCATAAACCAAAAGGCATACGTCTATCATAAGTTCTAAAAGGACAAGTAAAAGTGGTCTTTTCTTGATTAGGTTGAGAAACAGGTATTTGTGAAAAACCAGAGTATCCATCATGGAAGCAAAAATGTGTGTGCTTAGATAATCTTTCTAGCATTTGATCAATAAAAGGCAGAGGATAATGATCTTTTCTAGTTGCTTTGTTGTTTTCTAAAATCAATTACCATTCTATAACCTATAACAATTCTTTGTGGAATAAGTTCATTCTTGTCATTAGGAACAACAGTAATACCTCCTTTCTTAGGGACACAATGAAAAAGACTTATCCATCTACTATCAGCTATAGGATAGATTATACCTGCTTCCAGAAGTTTTAAAATTTCCGTTCTTACCACTTCCTTCACTTTCGGATTTAACCGACATTGGTGATCAACAACAGGTTTAGCATCAGGTTTCATATTAATCTTGTGTTGACATAGAGTGAGACTAATGCCCTTTAAATCATCAAGAGTATATCCAATAGCAGCTCGGTGCTTCCTTAGAACTTTCAATAATCTTTCTTCTTCATGTTTTGAAAGGTTGGCACTAATAATAACATGATATATCTTCTTTTCATCAAGATAAGCATATTTCAAAGTGTCTGGCAATTGTTTTAATTCAAAGATAGGATCACCTTTAGGTGGAGGAGGACCTTCTAGAGTTTCAATAGGCAAATTGTGTTTAAGTAGAGGACGTTGTTCAAAGAAAATCTTATCTATTTCATTTCTTTCATGCATATGTAAATCATTTTCATGGTCTAACATATATTGTTCTAGAGGATCAGTAGGAGACACAGCAATAGAAGCAAGACTAATTATTTCATCCTTACTAGGCAATTCTTTTTCATGAAGCTTTCTACTAAGCTTGGAAAAAATTAAACTCATGAGATTCATCACCAAAGCTAACACCAACAGTTTGTTTCTCACAATCAATTTTAGCATTAACGGCGTTCAAGAAAGGTCTACCAAAGATAATGGGACAAAAGTCATCTTGTGGGGAACCAAGAACAAGAAAATCAGTAGGGTATTTTATTTTCCCACACAAGACTTCAACATCTTTAACAATCCCAATTGACGATATAGTATCTCTATTAGCAAGTTTAATAGTAACATCTATGTCTTTTATCTCTGCGGGTGTGATGTCGCTTGAAGCTACGTCGGTATTTCCCCAAAGAGGAAGGGATGATGCAGCACATCGGCGGTAGGTATTTCCCTCAGATATGAAACCAAGGTAATCGAACCAGTAGGAGAACCAAGCAACACAACGTAAACACCACCTGCACACAAATAACAACTACTCACAACCCGACGTGTAAAAGGGGTTGTCAATCCCTTTCGGGTAGTGATATGTCTCCAACGTATCTATAATTTATGAAGTATTCATGCCATGTTTACAATAGTTTTATATGATTTTGGGTATGATTTGATTAGAACTAACCCGGACTGACGTTGTTTTCAGCAGAACTACTGTGGTGTTGTTTTTGTGCAGAAATAAAAGTTCTCAGAATGCGCTGAAAATCAACGGAGATTTTTTTAGAAAATATAAAAAATACTAGAACAAAAATCTACCGGAGGGGAGTCTCGTGGGCCCCACGAGGGTGGGGGGCGCACCCATGTGCCTCGTGGATTTCCCGTGGGGCCCCTGACTTGTTCTCGATGCCAACCTCTCCTATAAATGCCCAAACCTCCAAAAAATAACCTAGACCGGAAGTTTCGCCGCCGCAAGCCTCTGTAGACACGAGAAATCAATCTAGGCCCTCTCTGGCACCCTGCCGGAGGGGGCCATCATCACCGGAGGCCATGGAGGAGGATCCCGGAGGGGCCATCATTGCCATGAAGGCCAAGATCTAGAGGGAGAACCTCTCCCCATCCAGGGGGGAGGCCATGGAGGAAGAAGCACAAGGGGGAGAACCTCTCCTCCTCTCTCTCAGTGGCGCCGGAGTGCCATCGGGAGGGGAATCATCACCGCTGTAATGGTCTTCATCAACATCACCGTCATCATCACCATCCTCATCTCTTTTACACGGTCCACTCTCCCTCACCCCGTTGTAATCCCTACTTGAACATGGTGCTTTATGCCACATATTATGATCCAATGATGTGTTGCCATCCTATGATGTTTTGAGTAGATATCCTTTGTCTTTGGGTTGATTGATGATCTAGATTGGTATGAGTTGTATGTTTTATTTTAGTGATGTCCTATTGCGCCCTCCGTGTCGCGCAAGCGTGAGGGATTCTCATTGTAGGGTGTTACAATACGTTCATGATTCGCTTATAGTGGGTTGCTTGAGTGACAGAAGCATAAACCCGAGTAAGGGGGTTGTTGCATATGGGATAAAGGGGACTTGATGCTTTAATGCTATGGTTGGGTTTTACCTTAATGATCTTTAGTAGTTGCGGATGCTTGCTAGAGTTCCAATCATAAGTGCATATGATCCAAGAAGAAAAAATATGTTAGCTTATGCCTCTCCCTCATATGAAATTGCAATGATGACTACTAGTCTTGTTAACGATTGCCTAGGATAATTCCGCACACCGACCCATCATTATTCCACACTCACTATTTATAATAGTTAGTAATATATTCTAACTTTATGATAACAACCCCTACTTCTATATTTTATCTCTCCGATACCATGCAAAGTTTTCCTCTTCATACCCACAACGTAGTTTTATTTCTCGTTTCTAGTTGGAAGCAAACGTTCGGTGTATGTAGAGTCGTATCAGTGGCAGATAGGACTTGAGAGAATATTTATGTTATCTTTAGCTCCTTGTGGGTTCGACACTCCATACTTATCACTTCCACCATTGGGAATTGCTATGATGATTCCCTGCACTTGGGGATTATCAGGTAGTGGCGCCCCAAGATGGGCAAACGAACGTGAGAGAGTTGTAAATATTGATAGATCAAACGCCAAATAAAATAAATTGTAGCAAGGTATTTTTGTATTTTTGGTTTGGTAGATCTAAAAATGAAAGGCAAATAAAATAGATCTTGAAGGCAAATAATATGAGAAAGAGACCTGGGGGGCGTAGGTTTCACTAGTGGCTTCTCCCAAGAAAAATAGCAAATAGAGGGTAAACAAATTACTGTTGGGCAATTGATAGAACTTCAAATACTCATGACGATATCCAGGCAATGATCATTACATAGGCATCATGTCCAAGAGACCATTGTATTGAGAATCAAACAAGAGAGAGGAAGCCATCTAGCTACTAACTACAGACCTGAAGGTCTACAAAGAATTGCTCACGCATCATCGGAGAGGCACCAATGGAGGTGGTGAACCCCATCCGTGATGGTGTCTAGATTGGATCTGGTGGTTCTGGACTCTGCAGCGACTGGAATTGATTTTCATCGACTCCCGTAGGGTTTCTGGAATATTGGGGTATTTATGGAGCAAAGAGTCGGTCTGGGGGGCACCCGAGGTCGGCACAACCCACTAGGGCGCGCCTGGGCCTCCTGGCGCGCCCTGGTGGATTGTGCTCTCCTCGAAGCAACCCCCAAGCACAGCCTTGGCCCACTAGGTGTCTTCTGGTCCATAAAAAATCCTTGTAAAGTTTCGTGGCATTTGGACTCCGTTTGGTATTATTTTTTGCGATGTAAAAAACATGCAAAAAACAGCAACTGGCACTTTGCACTATGTCAATAGGTTAGTACCAAAAAATGATATAAAATGACTATAAAATGATTATAAAACATCCAAGATTGATAATATAACAGCATGGAACAATAAAAAAATTATAGATACATTGGAGACGTATCACCATCCCCAAGCTTAACTCCTACTCGTCCTCGAGTAGGTAAGTGAAAAACACAGAATTTTTGATGTGGAATGCTGCCTATCATGTCATATCATATTTATTTTCTTTATAGCATGGACATTTGGACTTTTATATTGTTCAAAGCAATAGTCTATTTTTGACATGATAACTTAAATACTCAAGCATATCAACAAGCAACCTTGTCTTTCAAAATATCAACGCTAAAATAAGCTATCCCTTGCCCATCATGCTCAATCATTGATCCATTCATGAAACACACTCGTATATTAACTACACCCAATGCTCAAGTACGATCATAGTGCCTCCTAGTTGGTGCTTTTATAAGAGAAGATAGAGACTCAAATTCAAAATAAAAATTGCATAAAGTAAAAGAAAGGCCATTTGTAGAGGGAAATAGGGACTTGTAGAGGTGCCAGAGCTCAAAGCGAAAAACTTAGAGATAAGACATTTTGGGAGGTGTATCCATCCCACCAACGAAAACGACTTAGAGTTCCCAACACTTTCCATGCTAGATATATCATAGGTGGTTCCCAAATAGAAAATAATGTTTATTCCTTTTTCAACCATACTTTCACTTTCCATGGCCAGCCGTATCCACGGTTGCCCTCAATACCAACACTTTCCAAGGAATTTATTATTTGACAACATAACATAAATTCATTTTTCATTTCAGGACTGGGCATCCCTAATACCTTTGTCTTACTCTCGTGCAATGACAAGTGAATAAACACTCATCGTGAGAATAACACATCTAGCATGGAAAATATTAGCCACCCCTCACTGCTCTGCGAGCGAAATGAACACACAAAAGAGAAGTTTATTTTGAAAATTAGATATGGCACATACAAAGTTGCTTAGAATGGCAAAAGAATACCGCATATAGGTAGATATAGTGGAGTCATGTGGCAAAACTGGTTTAATGGTTTTTGGATGCATAAGTAGTGATCATACTTAGTGCAAAATGAAGGCTAGCAAAAGATTGAGAAGCGACCAACCAAGAAACGAATAATCTCATAAGCGAGCATTAAGCATAATTAACACCGAATAATGCACCATAAGTAGGATATAATTTCATTGTACAATTATCGACTTTCGTGCTTGCATAGGGAATCACAAACCTTAACACCAATATTCTTACTAAAGCATAGTTACTCATCAACATGACTCACATATCACATCATCATATCTCAAAACTATTACTAAGAATCAAGTTTATTTTGTCCAATGATCTTCATGAAAGTTTTTATTATATCCTTCTTGGATATATATCACTTTGGAACTAATTTTCATATGTTGCTTTTGATAAGCTCAAACAAATATAAGTGAAGATCAGGAGCATAATTTTTCTTTCTCTGAAAATAATTTAAGTGAAGCAAGAAAGAACATGGTGCTCAAAAATATTCCCACTAGTATATGAAAGTGACAAAATAGAAAACTCTCTATCATGAAGATCATGGTGCTACTTTGAAGCATAAGTGTGGAAAAAGGATAGTAACATTGCCCCTTCTCTCTTTTTCTCTCATTTTCCTTTTTTTATTTTTTTCGTCCAGAATCTCATCCCGACTTGTGGGGGAATCATAGTCTCCATCATCCTTTCCTCACATGGGACAATGCTCTAATAATGAAAATCATCAAACTTTTATTTACTTACAACTCAAGAATTACAACTCGATACTTAGAACAAAATATGACTGTATGTGAATGCCTCCGGCGGTGTACTGGGATATGCAATGAATAAAGAGTGACATGTATGAAAGAATTATGAAGGTGGCTTTGCCACAAATACGATGTCAACTACATGATCATGCAGAGCAATTTGACAATGATGGAGCGTGTCATAATAAACGGAACGGTGGAAAGTTGCATTGCAATATATCTCGGAATGGCTATGGAAATTCCATAATAGGTAGGTATGGTGGCTGTTTTGAGGAAGATATAAGGAGGCTTATGTGTGATAGAGCGTATCATATCACGGGGTATGGATGCACCGACAAAGTTTGCACCAACTCTCGAGGTGAGAAAGGGCAATGCACGGTACCGAAGAGGCTAGCAATGATGGAAGGGTGAGAGTGAGTATAATCCATGGACTCAACATTAGTCATAAAGAACTCACATACTCATTGCAAAAATCTACAAGTCATCAAAACCAAGCACTATGCGCATGCTCCTAGGGGGATAGATTGGTAGGAATAGACCATCGCTCGTCCCCGACTGCCACTCATAAGGAAAGCAATCAAAGAACACCTCATGCTTCAAATTTGTCACACAACGTTTACCATATGTGCATGCTACGGGACTTGCCAACTTCAACACAAGTATTTCTCAATTCCACAATTACTCAACTAGCACGACTCTAACATTACCAACTTTATATCTCAAAAAAACTACCAAGTATCAAACTTCTCATAATATTAAATGCACTCTATATGAAAGTTTTTATTATACACATCGTGGATGCCTATCATATTAGGACTAATTTTATAGCCAAAGCAAATTACCATGCTGTTCTAAAAGACTCTCAAAATAATTTAAGTGAAGCATGAGAGATCAATAATTTCTATAAAATAAAACCACCACCGTGCTCTAAGAAGATATAAGTGAAGCACTAGAGCAAAATTTATCTAGCTCAAAAGATATAAGTGAAGCACATAGAGTATTCTAATAAATTCCGATTCATGTGTGTCTCTCCCAAAAGGTGTGTACAGAAAGGATGATTGTGGTAAACTAAAAAGCAAAGACTCAAAGCATACAAGACGCTCCTAGCAAAACACATATCATGTGGTGAATGAAAATATAGCCTCAAGTAAAGTTACTGATAGATGAAGACGAAAGAGGGGATGCCTTCCGGGGCATCTGTCGGCATTCTGGGAACGGGTGTCCCTAGACTTGCCTGCCTGCGGCCCACGGCGTGGCTTTGCTTGCAGGCCTGTACGACCCATCTTCATCAACAAGGAATCAAGACCCTCGCGGGGAGGACGACACAAGACCTCCTCAGGAGTAGGCTCATCAGGCCGGCTCATGAGGGGCAGAGAGTTCAAGGTAGGGAAAACCTCGTGAGGTTCTCGTGATATGAGCCATGATGATCGAGGCCAGGCGGGCGCCAGCGCGCGCAACATCCTTGTTTCCTCTTTAGTGCTAAGGGGCAAGCGCAGGAGCGGAGTACCAAGGCATCAAGCAAAGGTTTCCATATTGGTGCAACGAGACCAAGACCAGAAGGACGGCAAGACAGAGGTCACCGTGGAGCCCAGGACGGCGTCACCACCAGAACCTTTGGCAGGCGAAGACCACCTTTTGTTAGGATAGCTTGTACTAGCTGTCCCCTTTCAAATTGGCCGTTGTTGGCTCCCTTCCCGCTCAATATTTGGGGAGAGGACCAGGGCCTCCATAAATAGGACTAGCCACCACCATAGGGGGGGAGAGATCCAAGATCATCCTCAGCCACACAAGTGCACCAGGCACAAGAACACCTCAACCTGAGGAGGCTGTTCTTCCCCTTGTACTGTTCATCCTCAGCCCAAGAGGCAATCCACCACCACCACACTGGAGTAGGGTATTACACCACAACGGTGGCCTGAACCAGTATAAATCTCGTGTCCTTTGTGTTGCGAGTTCGTCGAGTTAGTTCGTGAGATCTAGGCTAAGTTAGGACACGGATCGATAGGGGGGGTCTTCGCGCGCACCCCAGAGTTCGAACCTTAAGGGTTTTGCCGGAACCCATCATCCGACATTTGGCGTGCCAGGTAGGGGTGCGCCGGAGTCTTCCTTCCGTCGGCTCGCGCTCCACCATCTTCACGCCCGCTCCCCATGGCGGACGCCCCTACAGCTGGATCTACCGGTGCCCACGGTGGTGCTCGGGGGCTCCGAGCCCTCGCCCCCGCCTTGCAGCGAGTGCAGTGGCCACCCAAGTTCAAGCCGGAGGTGCCGCCACGCTACAACGGCGCAGCGGACCTATCGGCTTTCCTGCTGGCATACAAGGAGGCCGTCCTAGAAGCCGGGGCAACAACAAGGTCATGGCCAACTGGTTCCCAATGGCCCTTGTGGGCGTGCCGCACGCCTGGCTCCTCCACTTGCGGGAGTCTTCTATCGCTACCTGGGAGGAGCTGTGCGTCCTCTTCGTCACACGCTTTAGGGAACCGGCGGCCCCCGTCGTCGCAGCCCTTCTCGGCGGTTCGCAAGTGCTACCTCTTGAGCATTGCGTTGGTTTTCCCTTGAAGAGGAAAGGGTGATGCAGCAAAGTAGCGTAAGTATTTCCCCCAGTTTTTGAGAACCAAGGTATCAATCCAGTAGGAGGCCACACACGAGTCCCTCGCACCTACACAAACAAATAAAATCCTCGCAACCAACGCAATAAAGGGGTTGTCAATCCCTTCATGGTCACTTACGAAAGTGAGATCTGATAGATATGATAAGATAATGTTTTTGGTATTTTTATGATAAAGATGCAAAGTAAATAAAGCAAAAGAAAAATGGCAAAAGAAATAGCTTGTTGATGGGAGATTAATATGATGGAAAATAGACTCGGGGGCCATAGGTTTCACTAGTGGCTTCTCTCGAGAGCATAAGTACTACGGTGGGTAAACAAATTACTGTTGAGCAATTGATAGAATTGAGCATAGTTATGAGAATATCTAGGTATGATCATGTATATAGGCATCACGTCCAAGACAAGTAGACCAACTCCTGCCTGCATCTACTACTATTACTCCACACATCGACCACTATCCAGCATGCATCTAGAGTATTAAGTTCAAAGGAAGAGAGTAACACTTTAAGCAAGATGACATGATGTAGAGGGATAAACTCATGCAATATGATATAAACCCCATCTTGTTATCCTTGATGGCAACAATACAATACATGCCTTGCTGCCCCTACTGTCACTGGGAAAGGACACCGCAAGATTGAACCCAAAGCTAAGCACTTCTCCCATTGCAAGAAAGATCAATCTAGTAGGCCAAACCAAACTGATAATTCGAAGAGACTTGCAAAGATAACCAATCATACATAAAAGAATTCAGAGAAGATTCAAATATTGTTCATAGATAAACTTGATCATAAACCCACAATTCATCGGTCTCAACAAACACATCGCAAAAGAAGATTACACCGAATATATCTCCACAAGAGAGGGGGAGAACATTGTATTGAGATCCAAAAAGAGAGAAGAAGCTATCTAGCTAATAACTATGGACCCGAAGGTCTGTAGTCAACTACTCACACATCATCGGAGAGGCTATGGTGTTGATGTAGAAGCCCTCCGTGATCGATGCCCCCTCCGGCGGAGCTCCGAAAAAGGCCCCAAGATGGGATCTCACGGGCACAGAAGGTTGCCGTGGTGGAATTAGGGTTTTGGCTCTATATCTGGTAGTTTGGGGGTACGTAGGTATATATAGGCGGAAGAAGTACGTCAGTGGAGCAACATGGGCCCCACGAGGGTGGAGGGCACGTCGGGGGGGGGGGGGGTAGGCGCGCCCCTACCTCATGCCTTCCTCGTTGCTTTCTTGCCGTAGGGTCCAAGTCCTCTGGATCACGTTCATTCTGAAAATCACGTTCCCGAAGGTTTCATTCCGTTTGGACTCAGTTTGATATTCTTTTTCTGCGAAACTCTGAAATAGGCAAAAAAACAGCAATTCTGGGCTGGGCCTCTGGTTAATAGGTTAGTCCCAAAAATAATATAAAAGTGTATAATAAAGCCAAGTAATTCCCAAAACAGAATATAATATAGCATGGAACAATAAAAAATTATAGATACGTCTGAGACGTATTAAGCATCCCCAAGCTTAATTCCTGCTCGTCCTCGAGTAGGTAAATGATAAAAATAGAATTTTTGATGTGGAATGCTACCTAACATAATTCTCAATGTAATTTTCTTTATTGTGGCATGAATGTTCAGATCTGAAAGATTCAAGACAAAAGTTTAATATTGACATAAAAATAATAATACTTCAAGCATACTAGCAAATCAATCATGTCTTCTCAAAATAACATGGCCAAAGAGAGTTATCCCTACAAAATCATATAGTCTGGCTATGCTCCATCTTCACCACACAAAACATTAAATCATGCACAACCCCAATGACAAGCCAAGCAATTGTTTCATACTTTTGATGTTCTCAAACTTTTACAATCTTCACGCAATACATGAGCGTGAGCCGTGGACATAGCACTATAGGTGGAATAGAATGGTGGTTGTGGAGAAGACAAAAAGGAGAAGATAGTCTCACATCAACTAGGCGTATCAACGGGCTATGGATATGCCCATCAATAGATATCAATGTGAGTGAGTAGGATTGCCATGCAACGGATGCACTAGAGCTATAAGTGTATGAAACCTCAACAAAAGAACTAAGTGGGTGTGCATCCAACTTGCTTGCTCACGAAGACCTATGGCATTTTGAGGAAGCCCATCTTTGGAATATACAAGCCAAGTTCTATAATGTAAAATTCCCACTAGTATATGAAAGTGACAACATAGGAGACTCTCTATCATGAAGATCATGGTGCTACTTTGAAGCACAAGTGTGGTAAAAGGATAGTAGTATTGTCCCTTCTCTCTTTTTCTCTCAATTTTTTTGGGCCTTTTTTATGGCCTCTTATTTTAGTCTGGAGTCTCATCCCGACTTGTGGGGAATCGTAGTCTCCATCATCTTTTCCTCACTTCGGACAATGCTCTAAAAATGATGATCATCACACTTTTATTTACTTACAACTCAATAATTACATCTCGATACTTAGAACAAAATATGACTCTATGTAAGTGCCCCCGGTGGTATACCGGGATATGCAATGAATCAAGAGTGACATGTATGAAAGAATTATGAACGGTGGCTTTGCCACAAATACAATGTCAACTACATGATCATGCAAAGCAATATGACAATGATGGAGCGTGTTATAGTAAACGGAATGGTGGAAAATTGCATGGCAATATATCTCGGAATGGCTATGGAAATGCCATAATAGGTAGGTATGGTCGCTGTTTTGAGGAAGGTATATGGTGGGTGTATGATACCGACGAAAAGTGTGTGGTATTAGAGAGGCTAGCAATGGTGGAAGGAAGAAAGTATGTATAATCCATGGACTCAACATTAGTCATAAAGAACTCACATACTTATTGCAAAAATCTATTAGTTATCAAAGCAAAGTATTACACGCATGCTCCTAGGGGGATAGATTGGTAGGAAAAGACCATCGCTCGTCCCCGACCGCCACTCATAAGGAAGACAATCAATAAATAAATTATGCCCCGACTTCATCACATAACGGTTCACCATACATGCATGCTACGGGAATCACAAACTTCAACACAAGTATTTATTAAATTCACAACTACTGAACTAGAATGACTCTCATATCACCATCTCCATATCTCAAAACAATTATCAAGTATCAAACTTCTCATAGTATTCAACACACTCATAAGATTTTTTTAACTAATCTTGAATGCCTATCACAATTAAAGCAAATTACCACGCTGTTTTGTAGGACTATCAAAATAATATAAGTGAAGCATGAGATAACAATTGTTTCTATAAAACAAATCCACCACCGTGCTCTAAAAGATATAAGTGAAGCACTAGAGCAAAAACTATATAACTCAAAAGATATAAGTGAAGCACATAGAGTATTCTAATAATTTTCAAATCATGTGAGTCTCCCTCAAAATGTGTGTACAGAAAGGATGATTGTGGTAAACTAAAAAGCAAAGATTCAAATAATACAAGACGCTCCAAGCAAAACACATATCATGTGGTGATTCAAAATATAGCTCCAAGTAAAGTTACCGATGGAAGTAGACGAAAGAGAGGATGCCTTCCGGGGCATCCCCAAGCTTTGGATTTTAGGTGTCCTTAGATTATCTTTGGGTGCCATGGGTATACCCTAGCTTAGGCTCTTTCCACTCCTTGTTCCATAATCCATCAAATCTTTTACCCAAAACTTGAAAACTTCACAACACAAAACTTAAAGTACAAAATCTCGTGAGCTCCGTTAGCGAAAGAAAACAAAACACCACTTCAAGGTACTGTAATGAACTCATTCTTTATTTATATTGGTGTTAAACCTACTTTATTCCAACTTTTCTATGGTTTATAAACTATTTTATTAGCCATAGATTCATCAAAATAAGCAAACAACACACGAAAAACAGAATCTGTCAAAAACAGAACAGTCTGTACTAATATGTAGCTAACGCAAGTTCTGGAGCCCCAAAAATTCTAAAATAAATTGCTGGACGTGAGGAATTTATCTATTAATCATCTTCAAAAATAATTAACTAAATAGCACCTTCCAAATAAAAATGGCAGCAGTTCTCGTGAGCGCTAAAGTTTCGGTTTTTTGACAGCAAGGTTAAAAAGACTTTCCCCATGTCTTCCCAACGGTTCTACTTGACACAAACACTAATTAAACACAAAAAACACAACCAAAACAGAGTCTAGATAAATTATTTATTACTAAACATGAGCAAAAATCAAGGAATAAAAATAAAATTGGGTTGCCTCCCAACAAGCACTATCATTTAACGCCCCTAGCTAGGCATAAAAGCGAAGATAGATCTAGGTATTGCCATCTTTGGTTGGCAATCCATAAGTGGCTCTCATAATAGATTCATAAGGTAATTTTATTTTGTTTCTAGGGAAGTGTTCCATGCCTTTCCTTAACGGAAATTGGAATCTAATATTCCCTTCCTTCATATCAATAATTGCACCAATCGTTCTAAGGAAAGGTCTACCAAGAATAATATGACATGAAGGATTGCAATCTATATCAAGAACAATAAAATATATGGGTACATAATTTCTATTTGCAACAATAAGAACATCATTAATTCTTCCCATAGATTTCTTAATAGTGGAATCCGCAAGGTGCACGTTTAAAGAGCAATCATCAAAATCACAGAAACCTAGCAAATCACACAAAGTCTTTGGAATCGTGGAAACACTAGCACCCAAATCACACAAAGCATAGCACTCATGATCTTTAATTTTTATTTTTATTGTAGGTTCCCACTCATCATAAAGTTTTCTAGGGATAGAAACTTCCAACTCAAGTTTTTCTTCATAAGATTGCATCAAAGCATCAACGATATGTTTAGTAAAAGCTTTATTTTGACTATAAGCATGAGGAGAATTTAGTACGGATTGCAACAAGGAAATACAATCTATCAAAGAGAAATTATCATAATTAAATTCCTTGAAATCCAAAATAGTGGGTTCATTGATATTTAAAGTTTTAACTCTTCAATCCCACTTTTAACAATTTTAGCATCAAGATCTAAAGACTCCGAATTTTTGGAATGCCTTCTAGGTAAAGGTGGATCATATTCAGTCCCATCATTATCAAGATTCATATTGAAAAACAAAGATTTAATAGGGGACACATCAATAACTTTTAGATCTTCATGTTTATTTTCATAGAAACTAGAAGAACACGCTTTCACAAAACAATCTTTCTTAGCACGCATCCTAGTGGTTCTTTCTTTGCACTCATCAATGGAAATTCTCATGGCTTTGAGAGACTCATTGATATCATGCTTGGGTCGAATAGATCTAAGTTTCAAAGAATCAACATCAAGAGAAATTCTATCAACGTTCCTAGCCAATTCATCAACTTTAAGCAATTTTTCTTCAAGCAAAGCATTGAAATTCTTTTGCGAATTCATAAACTCCTTAACACTAGTCTCAAATTCAGAGGGCATCTTATTAAAATTTCCATAAGAACTGTTGTAGGAATTACCATAATTATTAGAGGAATTACTAGGATACGGCCTAGGATTAAAGTTTCCTGCGCGTTGTTACCAACATTGTTCCTACCAATAAAATTCACATTCATAGATTCATTATTATTCTCAATCAAAGTAGACAAAGGCATATCATTTGGATCGGTAGGAGCACTCTTATTAGCAAACAATTTCATAAGTTCATCCATCTTTCCACTCAAAACATTAATCTCTTCAATTGCATGCACTTTTTTATTAGTAGTTCTTTCAGTGTGCCATTGAGAATAATTAACCATAATATTATCTAGGAGTTTAGTAGCTTCTCCTAAAGTGATTTCCATAAAAGTGCCTCCCGCGGCCGAATCTAAAAGATTTCTAGAAGCAAAATTCAATCCATGCATAAAAGTTTTGTATAATCATCCAAAGATTCAAACCATGTGTAGGGCAATTACGTATCATTAATTTCATCCTCTCCCAAGATTGTGCAACATGTTCATGATCAAGTTGATTAAAATTCATAATATCATTTCTAAGAGAGATGATCTTAGCAGGAGATAAAAGCATCTTTGCACTTATTCCATGAATCAATACTATTTTTAGGCAAAGACGAAAACCAAGCTTTAGCACGATCTCTAAGCGAAAACGGGAATAGGTTGAATTTAACAATATCATTATCCACATCTTTCTTCTTTTGCATATCACACAAATCAACAAAGTTGTTTAGATGGGTAGCGGCATCTTCACTAGGAAGGCCGGAAAACAGATCCTTCATGACAAGATTCAGCAAAGCAGTATTAATTTCACAAGATTCAGCATTGGTAAGAGGAGCAATCGGAGTTCTAATAAAATCATTGTTGTTGGTATTAGTAAAGTCACACAATTTGGTATTATCTTGAGCCATCGTGACAGGCAAGAAATCCAACACACAAGCAAACAAGAAACGGGCAAAAAGAGGCAAATAGGGAAAGAGAAGGAGGACGGAGAGAGAGGGAAAATAAAACGGCAAGGGTGAAGTACGGGGGAGGAAAATGAGAGGCAAATGGCAAATAATGTAATGCGAGAGATAAGGGTTTGTGATGGGTACTTGGTATGTTGACTTTTGCGCAGACTTCCCGGCAACGGTGCCAGAAATCCTTCTTGCTACCTCTTGAGCATTGCGTTGGTTTTCCCTTGAAGAGGAAAGGGTTTTCCCTGCAAGGTCATGGCCAACTGGTTCCCAATGGCCCTCGCGGGCGTGCCGCGCGCCTGGCTCCTCCACTTGCCGGAGTCTTCTGTCACCACCTGGGAGGAGCTGCACGGCCTCTTCGTCACACGCTTCGGGGAATCAGCGGCCCCCGTCGTCGCAGCCCTTCTCGGCGGTTCACAACTGCTACCTCTTGAGCATTGTGTTGGTTTTCCCTTGAAGAGGAAAGGGTGATGCATCAAAGTAGCGTAAGTATTTCCCTTAGTTTTTGAGAACCAAGGTATCAATCCAGTAGGAGGCCACGCACGAGTCCCTCGCACCTACACAAACAAATAAAATCCTTGCAACCAACACAATAAAGGGGTTGTCAATCCCTTCACAGACACTTACGAAAGTGAGATCTGATATATATGATAAGATAATGTTTTTGGTATTTTATGATAAAGATGCAAAGTAATAAAGCAAAATAAAAATGGAAAAAGAAATAGCTTCTTGATGGGAGATTAATATGATGGAAAATAGACCCGGGGCCATAAGTTTCACTAGTGGCTTCTCTCGAGAGCATAAGTATTACGATGGGTAAACAAATTACAGTTGAGCAATTGACATAATTGATCATAGTTATGAGAATATCTAGGTATGATCATGTATATAGGCATCACATCCGAGACAAGTAGACCGACTCCCGCCTGCATCTACTACTATTACTCCACACATCGACCGCTATCCAGCATGCATCTAGAGTATTAAGTTCAAAGGAACAGAGTAAAGCCTTAAGCAAGATGACATGATGTAGAGGGATAAACTCATGCAATATGATATAAACCCCATCTTGTTATCCTCGATGGCAACAATTCAATATGTGCCTTGTTGCCCCTACTGTCACTGGGAAAGGACACCGTAATATTGAACCCAAAGCTAAGCACTTCTCCCATTGCAAGAAAGATCAATCTAGTAGGCCAAACCAAACTGATAATTCGAAGACACTTGCAAAGATAACCAATCATACATAAAAGAATTCAGAGAAGATTCAAATATTGTTCATAGATAAACTTGATCATAAACCCACAATTCATCGATCTCAACAAACACACCGCAAAAGAAAATTACATTGAATAGATCTCCACAAGACAGAGGGAGAACATTGTGTTGAGATCCAAAAAGAGAGAAGAACCCATCTAGCTAATAACTATGGACCCGACGGTCTGAAGTAAACTACTCACACATCATCGGAGAGGCTATGGTGTTGATGTAGAAGCCCTCCGTGATCGATGCCCCCTCCGGTGGAGCTCCTCAAAAGGCCCCAAGATGGGATCTCATGGGCACAGTAGGTTGCGGCGGTGGAATTAGTGTTTTGGCTCCATATCTGGTAGTTTGGGGGTATGTAGGTATATATAGGAGGAAGAAGTATGTCGGTGGAGCAACGTGCACCCCAAAAGGGTGGAGGGCATGCCTGGGGGGGGGGGGGGTAGGCGCGCCCCCTACCTCGTGCCTTCCTGGTTGCTTTCGTGACGTAGGGTCCAAGTCATCTGGATCACGTTCGTTCCGAAAATCACGTTCCCGAAGGTTTCATTCCGTTTGGACTCCGTTTGATATTCTTTTTCTGCGAAACTCTGAAATAGGCAAAAAACAACAATTCTGGGCTGGGCCTCCGGTTAATAGGTTAGTCCCAAAAATAATATAAAAGTTTATAGTAAATCCCAATAATTTCCAAAACAGAAGATAATATAGCATGGAACAATCAAAAATTATAGATACGTTGGAGACGTATTAGCAAGCACCACCCTCAGATCGGCACCTCAAGCCGTACCTTCGCCAGATCGGCATCGCCTCCAAGCGCCCGGGGGCTCTGCCCGGCTGGGCCGCGCCTAAGGCCAACCTCACCTTCAACTCGGAGGACCATCCCGCCTCCACCGTCAGTTCGGGTGCGCTCCCGATGCTGTGCGCACCCACCATCTACCACGTATCCATCGCCAAGACGCTCGTTGATGGCGGCGCCGGCCTCAATGTGCTATCTGTCGAGGCCTTCAACCTCCTTCAGGTACCGTTCGAGCGACTCCGCCCCTGCAAGCCTTTCTCAGGAGTTGGCGGGGGCCCCGCCCGCTCCCTGGGGTAGATCCGCCTCCCCGTGACCTTCGGCACGCGCGACAACTACCGCACCAAGCTCATCGACTTCGACATCGCCCGCATTGGCCTTCCATACAACGCCATCCTCGGGTACCCAGCTTTGGCCCGGTTCATGGCAGCAACCCATCCTACTTACAATCTCATGAAGATGCCGGGGAGCCAGGGCGTCCTCACCATCAAGGGGGGCGCCAAGGAGGCCCTGGCGGTGCTCAAGCTCACCCTCAAGGCCGCCGCGGCAGTGCGACCCACTGACGCAGATACTTCCAAGGCCAAGGGAGCCGTACCAACCAAGAAGAAGCAGTTCTTCACTCAGGCCAAGGCAGAAACCAAGCAAGTGTTGGTCGAGGAGGACGGGTCCTCAGGGGCAACCTTCACCATAGGCGCCAACCTCGAGCCCACCCAGGAGGAGGCGCTAGTGATGTTTTTGCATGCAAACAAGGAAGTGTTCGCCTGGGAGCCCGACCAGCTGGTAGGGGTCCCAAGAGAGGTAATTGAGCACCGCCTGAAGGTGTGCCCCAACATACGCCCTGTGAAGCAGAAGGCAAGGCGGCAGTCCACGGAGAAGCAAGCTTTCATCGTCCAAGAAACCCGCAAGTTGGAGGCCGCGGGTGTCATTCGCGAGGTTCGTTACCCCGAGTGGCTGGCGAACCCCGTTGTCGTACCCAAGGAAGGCGGGAAGGAGCGGATGTGCGTCGACTTCACCAACCTCAACAAGGCCTGCCCCCAAGATCCGTTCTCGCTTCCCTGCATCGACCAGATCGTCGACTCCACCGCCGAGTGCGATTTGCTATGCTTCCTGGATGTGTTCTCAGGATATCACCAGATCAAGATGGCGGTAGAAGATGTGGAGAAGACAGCCTTCCTGACCCCGTGTGGGGTGTACTGCTACACCTGCATGCCGTTCAGACTGCGCAACACGGGCGCAACCTTCCAGCGACTCATGCACATCGCCTTAGGGCAGCAGCTCGGGATAAATGATGAAGCCTACGTCGATGACATCGTGGCGAAGTCTTGGGAGGCAGAGACCTTGATCCAAGACCTAAAGGAGACCTTTGAAAGCCTTGGCCAGGTGGGCTTGCGGCTCAATCCGGAGAAATGTGTGTTTGGCATCCCTTCCGGCAAGCTACTGGGTTTCCTGGTGTCCCACAGGGGGATCGAGGCCAACCCAGAAAAGGTGAAGGCCATTGAAGACATGAGTCCACCATAGAGCCTCAAGAAATGCAGAAGTTGCCTGGTCGGGTGACTACATTGGGGTGCTTCATCTCCAAGCTGGGAGAGCGCGCCTTGCCTTTCTTCAAGCTGATGAAAAAGAAGGGCCCGTTCGAGTGGACCCCAGAGGCCGACCAAGCTTTCCAAGACCTCAAGAGATACCTGACCAGCCCACCAGTAATGGTGGCACCACGACCTCGCGAGCCACTACTTCTCTACCTGGCTGCCACTCCATACTCAGCCAGCGTGGCCCTGGTGGCGGTTTGGGAAGAACACCAAGCCAAGGGCGCATCGCGCTGTGCCACGCCTCCAGCAAAGACGACGAAGGACCAGAAGGGCGCCGCAAAGGCCGAAGCAGCAGCGGCAGAGGGTCAGGCTCGGCAGGACAATGCCCCCAAACCCGTGAAGACTCCAGCAAGCGACCAAGCATCTGGGGCTCTACCCCCTTAGGAGGCTCCTCAGCTCCCAGGGGACGCGAACCTCATCGGCACACCAACCCTCGTCGAGCACCCGGTATACTTCGTCAGCATGGTGTTGAGGGACGCAAGAGCACGATCCCCCATGCCTCAGAAGCTCCTACTCGCACTCCTAGTCGCCTCGCGAAAGCTGCGGCACTACTTCCAGGGCCACCCCATCAAGGTCGTCTCAGCAATTGGAGAGAGTTCTCAGGAGCCCCAACTTTGCCGGAAGAGTCGCTGAATGGAACATCGAGTTGCAAGCATTCTAGCTGGAGTTCAGTACCACCAGGGTCATCAAGGGGCCGCGCTCGCTGATTTCGTGCCAGAGTGGACACATGCCCCAGCGTTTGAAGAAGGCGAGGACCGGTCCCTCTCGCCGGGAAGCGAGGCACTTAATGGCTGGGTCATGTATTTCGATGGCGCCTTCGCGCGTCAGGGCGCGGGGGCTGGAGCTGTACTCATCTCGCCCACTCAGGACAAGCTCTACTACGCCGTACAGCTCTGCTTCCAGCAGGGCAAGAAGGTCTCCAACAACATTGCAGAATACGAGGGCATCATAGCCGGCCTGAAGGCTGCAGCGGTGCTGGGGTGAAGCGTCTCACCATCTGGGGTGACTCACAACTCCTCGTCAACTTCTCCAACAAGGTGTACAAGCCGAAGGACGAGCACATGGAGGCATACCTCACGGAGGTGCGCAAGATGGAGAAGCAATTTCTGGGCCTGAAATTGTAGCACGTGCCCCGAGGCACCAGCAAGGAAGCAGACGACATTGCCAGAAGAGCATCCAAGCGACAGCCCCAGGAGCCTAGCGTCTTCGAGGAGCGGCTCTTCAAGCCATCAGCAATATTGCCGCTTTCAAGAGCAACTCAGCCTCGGGAGGAACTCCCACAGCCGCCAGCCTCAGGAGCCCCAGCCTGCGGCCTGACCTCAGGAGCATGCCTGCTCCTGACGCTCGAGCCCCAGGAGGGATGCTGGACCAAGGAATTCAAGGAATACCTGATATGAGGGGTGCTACCAGAGAAGGAGGAGGACGCGGAGTGCATGGCCCGTCAGGCCATGCCATACTGCATCCAGGGTGGAGAGTTATACAAAAAGCGACCAAATGACGTTACATTACATTGCATCTCCAGGGAACAGGGGAAAGAGCTGATAACTGACATACACGCCGGAGACTGTGGGCACCACTCGTCGTCGCGAACCCTCGTCGGCAAGGCATTCCGAAGTGGGTTCTACTGGCCTACGGCACTCAACGACGCGGCCGAGCTAGTGAAGTCCTGTGAGGCCTGCCAATTCCACGCCAAGCAGATCCATCAGCCAGCTCAGGGCCTCCAGACCATCCCACTCTCATGGCCATTCGCGGTCTGGGGGCTGGATATTCTGGGCCCGTTCCCTCGGGCGCCTGGGGGCTATCGATACCTCTACGTCGCCATCGACAAGTTCACCAAGTGGCCAGAGGTTGAAGCCGTCCGCGCCATCCCAGCTGACTCTGCAGTCAAGTTCATCAAGGGCCTCGTGAGGCGCTTTGGGGTCCCCAACCGCATCTTCACCGATAATGGCTCGTAGTTCACTAGTAATCTCTTCAAGTCATATTCTGCTAACCTTGGAACGCAGATCTGCTACGCCTTAGTAGCACACCCCAGGAGCAACGGCCAGGCCGAACGTGCCAACGCAGAGGTCCTGAAGGGCCTCAAGACCAGGACCTTCAAAAAAAAGCTCGAGGCCTACGGCAGGGGCTGGCATGACGAGCTCCAGTATGTGCTGTGGTCGATCCGCACCACTAAAACCAAGCCAACGGGCGAAACCCCGTTCTGACTCGTCTATTGAGCTGAAGCATTCCTCCCTCACGAGGTCGAGCATCGCTCCGCACGGGTCCTGGCGTTTGATGAGACACAGTAGGACGCCATGCGGGGGATGGACCTCGTGCCGGGGGAGGAGCGACGCCGTGAAGCTGCACTACGGGCAGCAAGATACCAGCAGGTGCTCCGGCGGTACCACTGCCGCAGCGTCCGCTCCAGGACTCTTGAGGTGGGTGACCTTGTCCTGAGGCGGGTGCTCTCTAGGGAGGGGCTGCATAAGCTCTCGCCTATGTGGGAGGGCCCGTTCAAGGTCGTCCACGTCTCTAGGTCTGGCGCCGCGCACCTGGAGACACGGGACGGGGTACCCGTCCAGAACGCCTAGAACATCCACCACCTCCGGAAGTTCTACCCATGAAGAAAGGCCCGGTGCCTGTGAAGAAAGGCCCTGTGCCTGTGAAAAAGGCCCAGCGCCTGTGAAGCAAGGCCCCGTGCCTGTGAAGAATCGCCGCCCATGACACTCTCGCGTAATAATGAGTGGGGTTGTACACTCCCCGGAGCCTCAGGAGAGCCGCCCTTGGGCCTCGGGGGCTCCCTCCCATGCCTAGTGGTAGCACTTAGCTCCGCGCTGGTGAGAAGACGCTGAAGACTAGACTAGGTGCCGGACGCGGCTTTTCATTTTCTTTCCAAAGTTGGCTCGCCCCTCTTTTTATCGAAGTTTGCTTTCTGGTACCTATTGCTGGTTCTGTTTTATCGCTTTCTGCCTCTATTTTTGCCTTTCACCTCTTTGGTTGACCTAAACTCTCCCTCGTGTCCCTCGTGAGGGGGCTAGACAGGTACCTTCGTGAGCTTCCTCCTTCTATCTTTTCACGAGGCACCCTCGTTTGAGCCCACAAGCTGGCGCACCACTCCTGGTCCGTGCCCCACGGGCATTGCGACGTGAAGCACTCAGTCAAGGCCAGCGGCGCCTATAACCAAACCCCGGGTGAGCGATAAGCCTCTTATGAATTTTTTGCAGTTCCTAAGCGCATATCAGGTCAAGGAGGCCTCGACAAGCACTAGGAAGAGAGCGCCTCGTGAGGAGGACGTCACTCAAAACAAGTTGAGCTAAGTTATCCCTACATAAAACGATAATGTTACGACACGGCATAGGAATGGCAAACATAACATAGTGATTGGGACCATAGTTCGATACACGCCCCTCTGGGGCCCATTCTGGTTTCTTTTTAATGCAGGAAGGAAAGGAAGAACAAAATAAGCGGCGCCTACAGTGGTCCACGGGCGCAGGCCCCGGCGCCCGCCTGAGCTCAGCCGGACCCCCCCTCGCGCTTCACGGAGGCGCGGCGACAAGATGACCCGCCACCGTCTTCGAAGAGGGCACGACGGCGTGGCAGCTGGTCGTAGCCGCCGCTGCTGGAGCTGTCGCCGGGGGAAGAGCTGCCGTAGCCGGACGAGACGCGGTCAACGCCAAGGGCGAGTTCGCCCCCATCCTCGTCACGGCCGTCGTCAAGGCCGAGCACCTCCTCACCGTCGTTCACCTCGGGGCAGCACCCAACGCGACGACCATCTTCCCCGAACAACCTCACATAGAGGGTCGCGTCGCCGTCATGCTTGAAGTGAAGGGTGCACCGCCTGCCCAGACCGCGCGCGCGGGCGAACGTCTGCCAACCGCAGGCCAGAGCTACATTGCCCGTGGCAGAGACCTCGACCGCAACCCAGGAAGCCCTGCTGCAGTAGCCATCCACCTGCAGCCAAAGCCCACCAGGAGCTGAGGCCGGTAGCTCGTTGGCAAGGAAGCGCGGGAGCTGAAGCCAGTTGCCGGCCGGGTTCTCCGACCAGACGACGAACTCCAGTAGCATCTCCGCCGAGTGGAAGCATGTCCGGGGAGGCTGCGCGACCATGGTGCGCCTCCCCTCATCAACGGGACCACCACAACCAGAGCGACCCCTGCCCCGCAAAGCGGCACCACCACGGCCACGTGGAGCCGCGGCGGGGGTTGCGGTGTGCTTGCGGGGACGGCCGCGCCCACGCTTGGGCACCGAAGAGCCGGGACCCTCGTGAGGGGCCTTCCCCTTCTCCACGGCGGTGAACCTCCTTGATGGCGCCATTGGTGGTAGGAGAGGAGCAAGGAAGGAGAACAAGCGGAAGAGGAAGAGGAAAGATGGGCGACGGGGGCTCCGCCCCCTCCCATTTATACCAGGAGAAGGCCAACCGGCACCCCCCATGATCACAGGTAATGATAGTCTTACTTGCATGTCGCAGGGACTTGTCTCATCGGGCAGTTGCCGAGGCAGCATGGGGAAGAGGAGACGCCCACGTCCAATCTACCGCCATGCGTCGGCCGAGGTCGCAGGCTATTGGGGCCCACGGCGCTCCTCCCATGACCCTTGGCTTCACCTCGAAGCCAAGTCCGAGCGCGCCTGGGGCCCGGGAGCTACTGTCGGCATTCTGGGAACGGGGGTCCCCAGACTTGCCTGCCTGCGGCCCACGGCGTGGCTTTGCTGGCAGGCCTGTACGACCCATCTTCATCAACAAGGAATCAAGACCCTCGCAAGGGGCCAAGCCTCCCGAGGCGGACGACACAAGACCTCCTCAGGGGCAGCCTCATCAGGCCGGCTCATGAGGGGCGGAGAGTTCAAGGTCGGGCAAACCTCGTGAGGTTCTCGTGACGTGAGCCATGACGATCGAGGCCAGGCGGGCGCCAGCGCGCGCAACGTCCTTGTTTCCTCTTTAGTGCTAAGGGGGCAAGCGCAGGCGCGGAGTACCGAGGCATCAAGCAAAGGTTTCCATATTGGTGCAATGAGACCAAGACCAGAAGGATGGCAAGACGGAGGTCGCTGTGGAGCTTAGGACGGCGTCACCACCAGAACCTTTGGCAGGCGAAGACCACCTTTTGTCAGGATAGCTTGTACTAGATGTGCCCTTTCAAATTGGCCGTTGTTGGCTCCCTTCCCGCTCAATATTTGGGGAGAGGACCAGGGCCTCCATAAATAGGACCAGCCACCACCATAGGGGGGGAGAGATCCAAGATCATCCTCAGCCACACAAGTGCACCAGGCACAAGAACACCTCAACCTGAGGAGGCTGTTCTTCCCCATGTACTGTTCATCCTCAACCCAAGAGGCAATCCACCACAGCCACACTGGAGTAGGGTATTACGCCACAATGGTGGCCCAAACCAGTATAAATCTCGTGTCCTTTGTGTTGCGAGTTCATCGAGTTAGTTCGTGAGATCTAGGCTAAGTTAGAACGTGGATCGATAGGGAGGAGGTCTTCGCGCGCACCCCAGAGTTCGAACCTTAAGGATTTTGCCGGAACCCGTGATCCGACAGCATCCCCAAGCTTAGGCTTTTGGTTGTCCTTGTATTTTACCTTGGGGTGCCTTGGGCATCCCCAAGCTTAGGCTCTTGCCACTCTTTGTTCCAAAATCCATCAAATCTTTTACCCAAAAACTTGAAAACTTCACAACACAAAACTCAACAGAAAATCTCATGAGCTCCGTTAGTATAAGAAAACAAATCACCACCTTAAGGTACTGTAATAAACTCATTCTTTATTTATATTGGTGTTAAACCTTTTTTTGACGGAATATATTGGTGTTAAACCTACTATATTCCAACTTTTCTATGGTTCATACCCCCTGATACTAGCCATAGATTCATCAAAGTAAGCAAACAACACACAAAAAACAGAATATGTCAAAAACAGAAGAATTTGTAGTAATCTGTAGGTTTCGAATACTTCTATAACTCCAAACATCCTGAGAAATTAGTACGTCCTAAATAATTTGTATATTGATCTACCACAGTTGGAATTTGTATTTTATCGCTCTCTGGTAAAAAAAGAAAATTATTCTCGTGAGCGCATACTTTCTGTTTTTTTCAGCAAGATCGAATAACAATCATCCAAGAAGATCCTAAAGGCTTTACTTGGCACAAACACTAATTAGAACATTAAAAAACACAATCATAACAGAGGATAGATGATTTATTTATTACTAAACATTAATAAAAAGCGAGGAACAAAAATAAAATTGGGTTGCCTCGCAACAAGCGCTATCGTTTAATGCCCCTAGCTAGGCAAAGAGATTTCAATGATGCTCACATGAAAGACAAGAATTGAAACACAAAGAGAGCATAATAAAATATTTGATAAACACATCTAAGTCTAACATACTTCCTATGCATAGGCATCTTATAGGAAAACAAATTATCAAGGCAAGCAAAAACTAGCATGCAAGGAAGCGGAAAGAAACAATAGCAATCTCAATATAACGAGAGGTAATTTAGTAACATGAAAATTTCTACAACCATATTTTCCTCTCTCATAATAATTACATGTAGGATCATAAGTAAATTCAACAATATAGATATCACAAAACATATTCTTAACAAGATCCACATGTATGCAAAGTTGACACTCTTCCAAAATAGTGGGGTTAACATTAACTAAAGTCATGACCTCTCCAAACCCACTTTTATCAAAAACTTCATAAGATTGAACATTCTCCAAATATGTGGGATCTAAAGTTGACACTCTTCCATACCCACTTTCAATATTATTGCAAACATTATTATCAATCTCATATTCATCATGGGGCTTAAAAAATTTCAAGATCATAAGAAGAATCACCCCAATCATGATCATTGCAACAAGTAGATGACATAGCAAAACTAGCATCCCCAAGCTTAGGGTTTTGCATATTATTAGCACAATTTGCATCAATAGAATTTATAATAAAATCATTGTAATCATGCTTTTTATTCAAAGATCTATCGTCAATCGCTTCATAGAGTAATTCATCACACTTATCAGATTCACGAATTTCAAGCAAAACCTGATAAAGATAATCTAGTACACTCAACTCGCTAGCAATAGGTTCATTGTAATTGGATCTCTTAAAGAGATTGGCAAGTGGATGAGGATCCATAAATTTTTAGCAAGCGAAGATGCAAGCAAAAAGAAGGTACATGGTAACACAAGATCGAACGGAAGAAGGGCGAATAAAACAGCAAAGGCGAAGTGGGGGAGAGGAAAACGAGAGGCAAATGGCAAATAATGTAATGCGAGGGATAAGCGTTTGTGATGGGTATTTGGTATGTCTTGACTTGGCGTAGATCTCCCCGGCAACGACGCCAGAAATCCTTCTTGCTACCTATTGAGCATGCGTTGGTTTTCCCTTGAAGAGGAAAGGGTGATGCAGCAAAGTAGCATAAGTATCTCCATCAGTTTTTGAGAACCAATGTATCAATCAAGTAGGAGACTACAGGCAAGTCGCCTAGTACCTGCACAAACAAATAAGATCCTTGCAACCAACGCGATAAAGGGGTTGTCAATCCCTTCACAGCCACTTGCAAAAGTGAGATCTAATAAAGATAATAAGATAAATATTTTTGGTATTTTTGTTGTATAGATTGCAAAATAAATAGTAAACTAGAATTGTAGATCGGAAACTTATATGATGTAAAGTAGACCCGGGGGCCATGGGTTTCACTAGTGCCTTCTCTCAAGATAGCATAAATTACAGTGGGTGAACAAATTACTGCCAAGCAATTGATAGAAAAGCGCATAGTTATGAGAATATCTAGGCATGATCATAAACATAGGCATCACGTCCATGTCAAGGAGACTGAAACAATTTTGCATCTACTACTATTACTCCACACATCGACCACTATCCAGCATGCATCTAGAGTATTAAGTTCGTAAGAACAGAGTAACGCATTAGGCAAGATGACATGATGTAGAGGGATAAACTCTAGCAATATGATATAGACCCTATCTTTTTATCCTCGATGGCAACAATACAATACGTGTCGGTTCCCTTTCTGTCACTGGGATCGAGCACCGCAAGATTGAACCCAAAGCTAAGCACTTCTCCCATTACAAGAAATATCAATCTAATAGGCCAAACCAAACTGATAATTCGAAGAGACTTGCAAAGATATCAAATCATGCATATAAAAATTCAGAGAAGAATCAAATATTGTTCATAGATAAACTTGATCATAAACCCACAATTCATCGGATCTCGGCAAACACACTGCAAAAAGTATTACATCGAATAGATCTCCAAGAGCATCGAGAAGAACTTTGTATTGCGAATCAAAGAGAGAGAATAAGCCATTTAGCTAATAACTATGGACCCGAAGGTCTGTGGTAAACTACTCACACATCATCGGAGAGGCTATGGTGTTGATGTAGAAGCCCTCCGTGATCAAATCCCCCTTCGGCAGATTGCCGAAAAACGTCCCCAGATGGGATCTCACGGGTACAGATGGTTGTGGCGGTGGAAAAGTGGTTTCGTGGCTCTCCTGGATGTTTTCAGGGTATAAGAGTATATATAGGATAAAGAAGTAGGTCGGTGGAGCTCCGTGGGGCCCACGAGGGTGGGGGGCGCGCCTCGTTGCTTCCTTGACCTCCACTCCAATTCTCCTGGATTGCGTTTGTTCCAAAAAAGATCCTCGCGAAGGTTTTGTTCCGCTTGGATTCCGTTTGATATTCCTTTTCTGCAAACACTGCAATAGGCAAAAAACAACAATTTGCACTGGGCCTTCGGTTGATAGGTTAGTCCAAAAAATAATATAAAATTGCATAATAAAGCCCATTAAATATCCAAAACAGATAATATAATAACATGGAACAATCAAAAATTATAGATACGTTGGAGACGTATCACTAACTACCTTATATGTGTTGCAAGGAAACAATGGGAAGCACTTAGGGTTACAATCGAGGTTTGCACGTGCATGGTCCGTTGTCTAATAGCACATTATTGTGCAATTGTAGGAACCATTCTAATATTTTGGTTTTTAACAATTTGGTCTTGCACATGTAGGTCCTACTGCCAGAGGTTTTGACCCACTGTTCGACCCTTTTGCATATGGGGAAATGAGTTGTTCATGAATATCAATCAAGTCAAGAAACTCAGAAAGATTGTTAGGATAAAGAATTTAGCGGCAAAAAACAACAAAATCTTTGTTTGCACAATGAAGAAGACGTCAGTTCACTACAATATGGTACTAACTATTATACCTTGCCTTTTTTATTTCTTTGCCCCATTTCCAAGATAGAGAATATATTTATGCACATCCTTGTTTTCAGACCTTTCCAAAGCAGTTCACTGATGATTACCTCTCAAATCACCTATATGGTCAGGAGGCAAGAAAAGTTTTCATACAACACCCACGGTTCAATTTTGAAGTGTTCCTGAAGAGGATGAAGGATGGACGGTCAATCATCCACATGCACTGGCCTAAAGTTGCAAAGACCTTCAACATGAATGAAGGCTCGATATTCGCCGTCCGCTTCAACAGTTTTCCAGATGAGATGCATCTTCTATGTACCGTCTATGATGCTAATTTTGAAAGGTTCACATCAACTAGGCATATCAACAGGCTATGGAGATGCCCATCAATAGATATCAATGCGAGTGAGTAGGGATTGCCATGCAGCAGATGCACTAGAGCTATAAGTGTATGAAAGCTTAAAAATAAACTAACTGGGTGTGCATCCAACTCACTTTCTCACGAAGACCTAGGGCATTTTGAGGAAGCCCATCACTGGAATATACAAGCCAAGTTCTATAATGAAAAGTTCCCACTAGTATATGAAAGTGACAAAATAGGAGACTCTCTATCATGAAGATCATGGTGCTACTTTGAAGCACAAGTGTGGAAAAAGGATAGTAGCACTGTCCCTTCTCTCTTTTTCTCTCATTTTTTATTTTTTTATTTGCGCATTTCTCTTTTTTATGGCCTCTTTTTTTTCCTTTTTTTTTATTTTTCGTCCGGAGTCTCATCCCGACTTGTGGGGGAATCATAGTCTCCATCATCCTTTCCTCACTGGGACAATGCTCTAATAATTATGATCATCACACTTTTATTTACTTACAACTCAAGAATTACAACTCGATACTTAGAACAAAATATGACTCTATGTGAATGCCTCCGGTGGTGTACCGAGATGTGCAATGAATCAAGAGTGACATGTATGAAAAATTATTAAGAGTGGCTTTGCCACAAATATGATGTCAACTACATGATCATGCAAAGCATATGGCAATGATGGAGTATGTCATAATAAATGAAACGGTGGAAAGTTGCATGACAATATATCTCGGAATGGCTATGGAAATGCCATAATAGATAGGTATGCTGGCTGTTTTGAGGAAGGTAAATGGTGGGTTTATGGTACCGGCGAAAGTTGCGCGGTACTAGAGAGGCTAGCAATGGTGGAATGGTGAGAGTGCGTATAATCCATGGACTCAACATTACTCTTAAAGAACTCACATACTTATTGCAAAAATCTATTAGTTATCAAAACAAAGTATTACGCGCATGCTCCTAGGGGGATAGATTGGTAGGAAAAGACCATCGCTCAGCCCCGACCGCCACTCATAAGGAAGACAATCAAAAAATAAGTCATGCTCCGACTTCATCACATAACGGTTCACCATACGTGCATGCTACAGGAATCACAAACTTTAACACAAGTATCTCTCAAATTCACAACTACTCAACTAGCATGACTCTAATATCACCATCTTCATATCTCAAAACAATCATAAGGAATCAAACTTCTCATAGTATTCAATGCACTTTATGTGAAAGTTTTTATTATACCCATCTTGGATGTCTATCATATTAGGACTAATTTTATAGCCAAAGCAAGTTACCATGCTGTTCTAAAATACTCTCAAAATAATATAAGTGAAGCATGAGAGATCAATAATTTCTATAAAATAACACCACTACCGTGCTCTAAAAAGATATAAGTGAAGCTTTAGAGCAAAATTATCTACCTCAAAAGATATAAGTGAAGCACATAGAGTATTCTAATAAATTCCGATTCATGCGTGTCTCTCCCAAAAGGTGTGTACAGAAAGGATGATTATGGTAATCTAAAAATCAAAGACTCATATCAAACAAGACGCTCCAAGCAAAACACATCATGTGGTGAATAAAAATATAGCCTCAAGTAAAGTTACTGATAGACGAAGACGAAAGAGGGGATGCCTTCCGGGGCATCCCCAAGCTTAGGCTTTTGGTTGTCCTTGAATTTTACCTTGGGGTTACTTGGTCATCCCCAAGCCCACTACTTGTTACAAAATACATCAAATCTTTACCCAAAAACTTGAAAACTTCACAACAGAAAACTCAACAGAAAATCTCATGAGCTCTGTTAGTATAAGAAAATTAACCAGCACATTAAGGTACTGTAATTAAGTCATTATTTATTTATATTGTTGTTAAACCTACTGTATTCCAACTTCTCTATGGTTCATACCCCCCGATACTAGCCATAGATGCATCAAAATAAGCAGACAACACGCGAAAAACAGAATCTATCAAAAACAGAACAGTCTGTAGCAATCTGGAGGTTTCGAATAATTCTGTGACTCCAATAATGCTGAAACCTTAGGAACACCAGGATAAAAGGTATATTGATCTACTGCAGTTGGAATTGATATTTTAGCACTCTCTGGTAAAATATGATAATTATTTTCCTGAGTGCATACTTTCTGTTTTTATCAGCAAGATCAAACAACAATCACCCAAGAAGATCCTAAAGGATTTACTTGGCACAAACACTAATTAAAACATAAAAACACAATCATAACAGAATCTAGATGAATTATTTATTACTAAATAGGAACAAAAAGCAAAGAACAAAAATAAAATTGGGTTGCCTCCCAACAAGCGCTATCGTTTAACGCCCTTAGCTAGGCATTGATGAAATATAGCAATTGAAACACGAAGGGAGCATCATGAAGCATATGAAAAATCACATCTAAGTCTAACATACTTCCTATGCATAGGCATTATATAAGCAAACAAATTATCAAGACAAGCAAAAACTAGCATATGCAAGGAAGGAGAAAGAAACAATAGCAATCTCAACATAACGAGAGGTAATTTAGTGACACGAAAATTTCTACAACCATTCCTCTCTCATAGTAAGTACATGTAGGATCATAATTAAATTCAACAATATAGCTATCACATAAAATTTTATATTCATGATCCACATGCATGCAAAGTTGACACTCTTCTGAAATAGTGGATTATCATAAAATAAAGTCATGACCTCTCCGAACCCACTTTTATCAAAAACTTCATAAGATTGAACATTATCCAAATATGTGGGATCTAAAGTTGACATTCTTCCAAACCCTCTTTCTGTATTATTGCAAACATTATTATCAATCTCATATTAATCATGCGGCTTAAATAAATTTTCAAGATCATCAGAAGAATTACCCCAATCATGATCATTGCAACAAGTAGTAGACATAGCAAAATTAGCATCCCCAAGCTTAGGGTTTTGCATATTATTAGCACAATTGAAATTAATAGAATTTATAGTAACATCATTGCAACCATGCTTTTTATTCAAAGATCTATCGTGAATCACTTTATAAAGCACTTCATCACAATTTTCAGATTCACGGATTTCAATCAAAACTCCATAAAGATAATCTAGTGCACTCAACTCACTAGCAATTGGTTCATCATAATTGGATCCTCTAAAAAGATTAGCAAGTGGATGGTGATCCATAAACTTTTAGCAAGCGAAGATGCAAGCAAAAAGAAGGCACACGGTAACACAAGATCGAACGGAAGAGGGGCGAAGCAAAGGCGAATCTTTTCGAAAATCGTTTTAGAAGTGGGGGAGAGGAAAACGAGAGGCGAATGGAAAATAATGTAATGAGAGGGAGAAGAGTTTATGATGGGTACTTGGTATGTCTTGACTTGGCATAGATCTCCCCCGCAATGGCGCCAGAAATCCTTCTTGCTACCTCTTGAGCATGCGTTGGTTTTCCCTTGAAGAGGAAAGGGTGATGCAGAAAAGTAGCGTAAGTATTTCCCTCAGTTTTTGAGAACCAAGGTATCAATCCAGTAGGAGACAACGCACAAGTCACCTAGTACCTGCACAAACAATCAAGAATCTCGCAACCAATGGGATAAAGGGGTTGTCAATCCCTTCACGGTCACTTGCAAAAGTGAGATATGATAGAGATAGTAAAGTAAATATTTTTAGTATTTTTGTTGTATAGATTGGAAAGTAAAGATTGCAAAATAGTAAATGAGATGAAATGTAAATAAAAGAGATGCAATATAATAAGAAAGAGACCCGGGGGCCATAGGTTTCACTAGTGGCTTCTCTCAGGATAGCATGTATTACGGTGGGTGAACAAATTACTGCCGAGCAATTGGTAGAAAAGTGCATAGTTATGAGAATATCTAGGCAATGATCATGAATATAGGCATCACGTCCGTGTCAAGTAGATCGAAACGATTCTGCATCTACTACTATTACTCCACACATCGACCGCTATCCAGCATGCATCTAGAGTATTAAGTCCATAAGAACAGAGTAATGCTTTAAGAAAGATGACATGATGTACAGGGATAAACTCAAACAACATGATATAACCCCATCCTTTTGTCATTGATGGCAACAATACAATACATGCCTTGCTGCCCTACTGTCAGTGGGAAAGGACACCGCAAGATTGAACCCAAAGCTAAGCACTTCTCCCGTTGCAAGAAAGATCAGTCTAGTTGGCCAAACTAAACCGATAATTCGAAGAGACTTGCAAAGATATCAAATCATGCATATAAGAATTCAAACAAGAACCAAATAATATTCATAGATAATCTTGTTCATAAACCCACAATTCATCGGATCTCGGCAAACACACCGCAGAAGAATATTACATCAAATAGATCTCCAAGAACATCAAGGAGAACTTTGTATTGAGAATCAAAGAGAGAGAAGAAGCCATCTAGCTAATAACTATGGACCCGAAGGTCTATGGTAAACTACTCGCGCTTCATCGAAGAGGCTATGGTGTTGATGTAGAAGCCCTCCGTGATCGATTCCCCCTCCGGCAGATCGCCGGAAAAGGCCCCAAGATGGGATCTCACGGGTACAGAAGGTTGCGGCGGTGGAAAAGTGGTTTTCTATCTCTGTATGATCGATCTAGGGTATAAGAGTATATATAGGCGGAAGAAGTAGGTCAGTGGAGCTTCGTGGGGCCCACGAGGGTGGGGGCGCGCCTACCCCCCTTGGGCGCGCCCTCCTGCCTCGTGGCCGCCTCACGGAGTTCCAGACTTCAACTCCAAGTTTTCTGGTTTGCTTTTGGTCCAAGAAAGATCACCGCAAAGGTTTCATTCCATTTGGATTCTGTTTGGTATTCCTTTTCTGCAAAAATCTGAAATAGGCAAAAAACAGAAACTAGCACTGGGCCTCCGGTTAATAGGTTAGTCCCAAAAATAATGTAAAAGAGCATATTAAAGCCCATTAAACATCCAAGATAGATAATATAATAGCATGGAACAATCAAAAATTATAGATACGCTGGAGACATATCAATGATGTAAACAAGATCTATCTATGTAGAGATAGACCCCATCGTTTTATCCTTAGTAGCAACGATACATACGTGTCGGTTCCCTTTCTGTCACTGGGATCAAGCACCGTAAGATCGAACCCACTACAAAGCACCTCTTCCCATTGCAAGATAAATAGATCAAGTTGGCCAAACAAAACCCAAATATCAAAGAAGAAATATGAGGCTATAAGAGATCATGCATAAAAGAGATCAAAGAAACTCAAATACTTTCATGGATATAAAAAGAGATAGATCTGATCATAAACTCAAAGTTCATAGGATCCCAACAAACACACTACAAAAGAGTTACATCATATGGATCTCCAAGAGACCATTGTATTGAGAATCAAGAGAGAGAGAGAGAGGAAATCATCTAGCTACTAACTACGGACCCGAAGGTCTACAAAGAACTACTCACGCATCATCGGAGAGGCACCAATGGAGGTGGTGAACCCCATCCGAGATGGTGTCTAGATTGGATCTGGTGGTTCTGGACTCTACGGCGGCTGGATCAATATTTCGTTGACTCCCCTAGGGTTTCTGGAATATTGGGGTATTTATAGAGCAAAGGGGCAGTCCGGGGGGCACCTGAGGTGGGCACAACCCACCAGGGCGCGCCTGGGCCTCCTGGCGCGCCCTGGTGGGTTGTGCTCCCCTCGGGGCACCCTCAGGTGCAGCTAGGGCCCATTGTGTTCCTTCTGGCCCATAAAAAATCTCCGTAAAGTTTCATGGCATTTGGACTCCGTTTGATATTGATTTTCTGCGATGTAAAAAACATGGAAAAACAACAATTGGCACTTGGCACTATCAATAGGTTAGTACCAAAAATGATATAAAATGATTATAAAACATCCAAGATTGATAATATAACAACATGGAACAATCAAAAATTATTGATACGTTGGAGACATATCAACGCACATGAGACCGGTTCCACCGACATACATGCAACTAGTCTTGCATAAAGGTGGCTGGCGGGTGTCTGTTTCTCCTACTTTAGTTGAATCGAATTTGACTATGTCCGGAACTTGAATAGGGTTAAAACAACAAACTTGACGAAACACCGTTGTGGTTTTGCTGCGTAGGTAAGAATTGTTCTTGCTAGAAGCCCGTAGCAGCCAAGTAAAACTTTCAACAACAAAGTAGAGGACGTCTAACTTGTTTTTGCAGGGCATGTTGTGATGTGATATGGTCAAGACATGATGTGATAAACATTATTGTATGAGATGATCATGTTTTGTAAGATATCTGACAACCGACAGGAGCCTTATGGTTGTCTCTTTATTGTATGAAATGCAAACGCCATGTAATTGCTTTACTTTATCACTATGCGTTAGCGGTAGTTGTAGAAGCAATAGTTGGTGAGACGACCATGACGCTGCGATGGAGATCAAGGTGTCAAGCAGATGACGATGGAGATCATAACGATGCTTTGGAGATGGAGATCAAAAGCACGAGATGATGATGGCCATATCATGTCATATATTTTGATTGCATGTGATGTTTATCTTTTATGCATCTTATTTTGCTTAGAACGGTGGTAGCATTATAAGATGGCCCCTTCACTAAATTCAAGGTAAAAGTGTTCTCCCTGAGTATGCACCATTGCTACAGTTCTTTGTTTCGAGACACCACGTGATGATTGGGTCTGATAGACTCTACGTTCACATACAACGAGTGCAAGACAATTTTTCACATGCAGAATACTCGGTTTAAACTTGACGAGCCTCACATATACAGACATGGCCTTGGAACACTGGAGACCAAAAGGTCGAAGGTGAATCATATAGTAGATATGATCAACATAGAGATGTTCACCATTGATGACTACTCCATCTCATGTGATGATCGGACATGGTTTAGTTGATTTCGATCACGTATCATTTAGATGACTTGACGGGTGTCTATCTAAGTGGGAATTCTTAAGTAATTTGATTCATTGAACTTAATTTATCATGAACTTAGTCTTGATAGTATTTGCAAATCTATGTTGTAGATCAATAGCTCGCGATATAGCTCCCTTATTTTTGAAATGTTCCTAGAGAAAAATAAGTTGAAAGATGATAGTAGCAATGATGAGGACTAGGTCCGCAATTTGAGGATTATCCTCATTGCTGCATAGAAGAATTATGTCCTTGATGCACCGCTAGGTGATAGACCTACTGCAGGAGTAGATGCAGACGCTATGAACGTTTGGCAAGCTCGATATGATGACTACTTAATAGTTTAGTGCACCATGCTTTACGGCTTAGAACCGGGACTTCAAAAACGTTTTGAACGCCAATGAGCACATGAGATGTTCCAAGAGACGAAATTGGTATTTCAGACTCATGCCCATGTCGAGAGGTATGATACCTCTGACAAGTAATTTTCCTACAAGATGGAGGAGAATAGCTCGGGCAGTGAGCATGTACTCTGAATGTCAGGCTACTACAATCACTTGAGTCAAATGGGAGTTAATATTCCAGATAAGATAGTGATTGACAGAGTTCTCTAGTCACTATCACCAAGCTACTAGAACTTTGTGATGAACTATGATATGCAAGGGATGATGAAAATGATTCCCGATCTCTTCGCGATGCTGAAAGCGGTGAAGGTAGAAATCAAGAAATAGCATCAAGTGTTGATGGTTAACAAGACCACTAGTTTCAAGAAAAAGGGCGAGGGAAAGAAAGGAAACTTCAAGAAGAATGGCAAGCAAGTTTCCACTCACGTGAAGAAGCCCAAAGCTGGACCCAAGCCTGAAACTGAGTACTTCTACTACAAAGCGAATGGTCACTGGAAGCGGAACTGCCCCAAATACTTGGCAGATAAGAAGGATGGCAAAGTGAACAAAGGTATATTTGATATACAGATAATTGATGTGTACCTTACTAGTGTTCGTAGTAGCCCCTGGGTATTTGATACTGGTTTAGTTGCTAAGATTAGTAACTCAAAACAGGAGTTGCAGAATGAACAGAGACTAGTTAAGGGCGAGGTGACGATGTGTGTTGGAAGTGATTCCAAGGTTGATAACATCACTAATCGCACACTCCCTCTACATTCAAGATTAGTGTTGAACCTAAATAAATGTTATTTGGTGTTTGCATTGAGCATGAATATGATTGGATCATGTTTATTGCAATACGGTTATTCATTTAAGTCGGAGAATAATTGTTGTTCTGTTTACATGAATAAAACTTTCTATGGTCATACACCCAATGTAAATGGTTTATTGAATCTCGATCGTAGTGATACACATATTCATAATATTGATGCCAAAAGATGCAAAATTGATAATGATAGTGCAACATACTTGTGGCACTGCCGTTTAATATATTCAATTAGAATTGGTTATATGAAACATGAATATTTGGAGTAATTATATGAGAACAAAAGCTGAAAATAAATATGATTTGTGGTGTTTGATTATTGTATAATATGTAAATATCATAATAGGAGGTGCTTTTTTATTATGCATGATTGCATGTTGTGGTGGACCTTTTTCCATTCATGTTGAATGGTGAGGTGGCATACTTGCATGTTGAGAGAAATAGCCTAGTGGGGGCTAGCTATTTAGACATAGAAGATTGGTGTAAAGCGCATGAAGAAATTCCATGCAGATGGACTTTTGGAATCACTTGATTATGAATCATTTGATACTTGCGAATCATGCCTCATAGGCAAGATGACTAAAACTCCGTTCTCTAGAACAATGGAGCAAGCTGATGACTTATTGGATATAATACATATCGATGTATCTGGTCCAATGAGTGTTGAGGCACGTGGCGGGTATTGTTATTTTCTGACCTTCACAGATGATTTGAGTAGATATGGATATATCTACTTAATGAAACAGAAGTTTGAAACATTTGAAAAGTTCAAAGAATTTTAGAGTGAAGTGGAGAATCATCGTAACAAGAAAATAAAGTTTCTACGATCTGATCGCGGAGGCAAATATTTGAGTTGCGAGTTTGGCCTTCATTTAAAACAATGTGGAATAGTTTCACAACTCACGCCACCTAGAACACCACAGCGTAATGGTGTGTCCAAACGTCGTAACTGTACTTTATTAGATATGGTGCGTTCTATGATGTCTCTTACCAATTTACCACTATCATTTTTGGGGTTATGCATTAGAGACAGTTGCATTCACATTAAATAGGGAACCGTCTAAATCCATTGAGACGACACCGTATGAACTATGGTTTGGCAAGAAACCTAAGCAGTCGTTTCTTAAAGTTTGGGGTTGCGACACTTATGTCAAAAGGCTTTAGCCTGATAAGCTCGAACCCAAATCGAAGAAGTGCGTCTTCATACCCTAAGGAAACAATTGGGTACGCCTTCTACCATAGATCCAAAGGCAAGATCTTCGTTGCCAAGAATGGAACATTTCTAGAGAAGGAGTTTTTCTCGAAAGAAGTGAATGGGAGGAAAGTAGAACTTGATGAGGTAGTTGTACCTTCTCTCAATTTGGAAAGTATCTCATCAGAGAAATCCGTTCCCGTGATGCCTACACCAACTAGAGAGGAAGCTAATGATGATGATCATGAAACTTCAGATCAAGTTACTACTGAACCTCGTAGGTCAACCAGAGAACGATCCACATCAGAGTGGTACAATAATCATGTTCTGGAAGTCATGTTACTAGACCATGGCGAACCTACGAACTATGAAGAATCTATGATGAGCCCAGATTCTGCTAAATGTCTTGAGGCCATGAAATCTGAGATAGGATCCATGTATGAGAACAAAGTATGGACTTTGGTGGACTTGCCTGATGATCGGCAAGCCATAGAGAATAAATGGATCTTCAAGAAGAAGACTGATACTGATGGTAATATTACTGTCTACAAAGCTCGACTTGTCGCGAAAGGTTTTCTACAAGTTCAAGGAGTTGACTACGATGAGACTTTCTCACTCGTAGCGATGCTTAAGTCTGTCCGAATCATGTTAGCAATTGCCACATTTTATGATTTTGAAATCTGGCAACTACTACCTCTTGAGCTTGCATTGGGTTTCCCTTGAAGAGGAAAGGGTGATGCAGCACAGTAGCGTAAGTATTTCCCTCAGTTTCAGGAACTAAGGTATCAATCCAGTAGGAGACTACACGCAAGTCCATCGTACCTGCACAAACAAACAAGAACCTCGCAACCAACGCGATAAAAGGGTTGTCAATCCCTTGATGGTCACTTACGAAAGTGAGATCTGATAGAGATAATAAGATAAATATTTTTGGTATTTTTGTTGTATAGATTGGAAAATAAAGATTGCAAAATAAACGGCGACATAAATATCTTGTTGATGTAAAATAATATAATGGAAGATAGACACGGGGGCCATAGGTTTCACTAGTGGCTTCTCTCAAGATAGCAAATTCTACGGTGGGTGAACAAATTATTGTCGAGCAATTGATAGAAAAGCGCATAGTTATGAGAATATCTAGGCATGATCATGTATATAGGCATCACGTTCGCGACAAGTAGACCGAAACGATTCTGCATCTACTACTATTACTCCACACATCGACCGCTATCCAGAATGCATCTAGAGTATTAAGTTCATAAGAACAGAGTAACGCATTAGGCAAGATGACATGATGTAGAGGGATAAACTCAAGCAATATGATATAAATCCCATCTTTTTATCCTCGATGGCAACAATAGAATACGTGCCTTGCTGCCCCTGCTGTCACTGGGAAAGGACACCGCAAGTTTGAACCCAAAGCTAAGCACTTCTCCCATTGCAAGAAAGATCAATCTAGTAGGCCAAACCAAACTGATAATTCGAAGAGACTTGCAAAGATATTTAAATCACGCATAAAAGATTTCAGAGAAGAATCAAATATTGTTCATAGATAATCTTGATCATAAACCCACAATTCATCGGATCTTGACAAACACGCCGCAAAAAGAATTACATCGAATAGATCTCCAAGAGAATCAAGGAGAACTTTGTATTGAGATCCAAAGAGAGAGAAGAAGCCATCTAGATAATAACTATGTACCCGAAGGTCTGTGGTAAACTACTCACACATCATTGGAGAGGCTATGGTGTTGATGTAGAAGCCCTCTGTGATCGATTCCCCCTCCGGCAGAGCGTCAGAAAAGGCCCCAAGATGGGATCTCACGGGTACAGAAGGTTGCGGAGGTGGAAATAGGGTTTCGTGGTGCTCCTGGATGTTTTCAGGGTATATGGGTATATATATAGGAGGAAGAAGTACGTCAGTGGAGCCGCGAGGGGGGCACGAGGGTGGGGGCGCGCCTACCCCCTGGGCGCGCCCTCCTGCCTTGTGGCCTCCTCGCTTCTTTCTTGACGTCCACTCCAAGTCTCCTGGATCACGTTTGTTCCAAAAATAACTCTCCCGAAGGTATCATTCCGTTTGGATACTGTTTGATATTCCTTTTCTGTGAAACACTGAAATAGGCAAAAAAAACAGCAATTTGCACTGTGCATTTGGATAATAGGTTAGTCCCAAAAATAATATAAAAAGGTATATTAAAGCCCATTAAACATCCAAAACAGATAATATAATAGCATGGAACTATCAAAATTATAGATACGTTGGAGACGTATCAATCATCCCCAAGCTTAATTCCTGCTCGTCCTCGAGTAGGTAAATGATAAAAATAGAATTTTTGATGTGGAATGCTACCTAACATAATTCTCAATGTAATTTTCTTTATTGTGGCATGAATGTTCAGATCTGAAAGATTCAAGACAAAAGTTTAATATTGACATAAAAATAATAATACTTCAAGCATACTAGCAAATCAATCATGTCTTCTCAAAATAACATGGCCAAAGAGAGTTATCCCTACAAAATCATATAGTCTGGCTATGCTCCATCTTCACCACACAAAACATTTAAATCATGCACAACCCCAATGACAAGCCAAGCAATTGTTTCATACTTTCGATGTTCTCAAACTTTTACAATCTTCACGCAATACATGAGCGTGAGCCGTGGACATAGCACTATAGGTGGAATAGAATGGTGGTTGTGGAGAAGACAAAAAGGAGAAGATAGTCTCACATCAACTAGGCGTATCAACGGGCTATGGATATGCCCATCAATAGATATCAATGTGAGTGAGTAGGATTGCCATGCAACGGATGCACTAGAGCTATAAGTGTATGAAACCTCAACAAAAGAACTAAGTGGGTGTGCATCCAACTTGCTTGCTCACGAAGACCTATGGCATTTTGAGGAAGCTCATCTTTGGAATATACAAGCCAAGTTCTATAATGTAAAATTCCCACTAGTATATGAAAGTGACAACATAGGAGACTCTCTATCATGAAGATCATGGTGCTACTTTGAAGCACAAGTGTGGTAAAAGGATACTAACATTGTCCCTTCTCTCTTTTTCTCTCAATTTTTTTGGGCCTTCTCTTTTTTATGGCCTCTTTTTCTCTATTTTTATTTTTCGTCCAGGGTCTCATCCCGACTTGTGGGGGAATTGATATGTCTCCAACATATCTATAATTTTTGATTGCTCCATGCTATATTATCTACTATTTTGGACATTATTGGGCTTTATTATCCACTTTTATATTATTTTTGGGACTAACCTATTAACCGGAGGACCAGCCCAGAATTGTTGTTTTTTTTGCCCGTTTTAGGTTTTTGAAGAAAAGGAATATCAAACGGAGTCCAAACGGAATGAAACCTTCGGGAACACGATTTTCTCATCGAATACAACTCAGGAGACTTGGACCCTACGTCAAGACATGTAACAGGAGGCCATGAGGTAGGGGGCGCGCCTACCCCCCCCCCCCCCAGGCGCGCCCTCCACCCTCGCGGGCCCCCTGTTGCTCCACCGATGTACTTCTTCCTCCTATATATACCCACGTAACCCCAAACGATCAGATACGGAGCCAAAACCCTAATTCTGCCCCCGTAACTTTCTGTATCCACGAGATCCCATCTTGGGGCCTGTTCCGGAGCTCCGCCGGAGGGGGCATCGATCATGGAGGACTTCTACATCAACACCATAGCCCTTCCGATGAAGTGTGAGTAGTTTACCTCAGACCTACGGGTCCATAGTTAGTAGCTAGATGGCTTCTTCTCTCTTTTTGGATCTCAATACAATGTTCTCCCCCTCTCATGTGGAGATCTATTCGATGTAATCTTCTTTTTGCGGTGTGTTTGTTGAGACCGATGAATTATGGGTTTATGATCAAGTCTATCTATGAATAATATTAGAATCTTCTCTGAATTCTTTTATGTATGATTGGTTATCTTTGCAAGTCTCTTCGAATTATCAGTTTGGTTTGGCCTACTAGATTGATCTTTCTTGCAATGGGAGAGGTGCTTAGCTTTGGGTTCAATCTTGCGGTGTCCTTTCCCGGTGACAGTAAGGGCAGCAAGGAACGTATTGTATTGTTGGCATCGAGGATAACAAGATGGGGTTTTCTTCATATTGCATGAGTCTATCCCTCTACATCATGTCATCTTGCTTAAGGCGTTACTCTGTTTTTAACTTAATACTCTAGATGCATGCTGGATAGTGGTCGATTAGTGGAGTAATAGTAGTAGATGCAGGCAGGAGTCGGTCTACTTGTCTCGGACGTGATGCCTATATACATGATCATACCTAGATATTCTCATAACTATGCTCAATTCTATCAATTGCTCAACAGTAATTTGTTCACCCACCGTAGAATACTTATGCTCTCGAGAGAAGCCACTAGTGAAACCTATGGCCCCTGGGTCTATCTTTATCATATCAATCTCCTACTACTTAGTTATTTACTTTGCTATTTACTTTCCTTTATTTTACTTTGCATCTTTATCACAAAAATACCAAAAATATTATCTTATCATATCTATCATATCTCACTCTCGTAAGTGGCCCTATAGGGATTGACAACCCCTATTTGCGTTCGTTGCGAGGATTTATTTGTTTTGTGCAGGTGCAAGGGACTCGCGTGTAGCCTCCTACTGGATTGATACCTTGGTTCTCAAAAACTGAGGGAAATACTTATGCTACTTTGCTGCATCATCCCTTCCTCTTCGGGGAAAACCAACGTAGTGCTAAAATAGGTAACAAGAAGGATTTTTGGCGCCGTTGCCGGGGAGGTCTACGCAAAAGTTAACATACCAAGTACCCATCACATACCCTTATCTCCCGCATTACATTATTTGCCATTTGCTTCTCGTTTTCCTCTCCCCCACTTCACCCTTGCCGTTTTATTTGCCCTCTCTCTCTCTATCCTCCCTCTATTTGCCTCTTTTTGCCCGCTTGCTTTTTGTTTGCTTGTGTGTTAGTTTGCTTGCTCACGATGGCTCAAGATAATACTAAATTGTGTGACTTCACCAATACCAACAACAATGATTTTATTAGCACTCCGATTGCTCCTCTTACCGATGCTGAATCTTGTGAAATTAATGCTGCTTTGCTGAATCTTGTTATGAAAGATCCGTTCTCCGGCCTTCCTACTGAAGATGCCGCTACCCATCTAAATAGCTTCGTTGATTTGTGTGACATGCAAAAGAAGAAAGATGTGGATCATGATATTGTTAAATTGAAGCTATTTCCTTTTTCGCTTAGAGATCATGCTAAAGCTTGGTTTTCGTCTTTGCCTAAAAATAGTATTGATTCATGGAATAAGTGCGAAGATGCTTTTATCTCTAAGTATTTTCCTCCCACTAAGATCATCTCTCTTAGAAACGATATTATGAATTTTAAACAACTTGATCATGAACATGTTGCACAAACTTGGGAGAGAATGAAATTAATGATACGTAATTGCCCTACTCATGGTTTAAATTTGTGGATGATTGTTCAGAATATTTATACCGGATTGAATTTTGCTTCTAGAAATCTTTTAGATTCGGCCGCGGGAGGCACTTTTATGGAAATCACTTTAGGAGAAGCTACTAAACTCCTAGATAATATTATGGTTAATTATTCTCAATGGCATACTGAAAGATCTACTAATAAAAAGGTGCATGCGATAGAAGAAATTAATATTTTGAGTGGACAGATGGATGAACTTATGAAATTATTTGCTAATAAGAGTGTTTCTTCTCATCCTAATGATATGCCCTTGTCTACTTTGATTGAGAATAATAATTAATCTATGGATGTGAATTTTGTTCGTAGGAACAATTTTGCTAATAATGCGTATAGAGGAAATTTCAACCCTAGGCCTTATCCTAGTAATCCCTCTAATAATTATGGTAATTCCTACAACAATTCTTATGGAAATTATAATAAGATGCCCTCTAATTTTCAATCTAATATTAAAGAATTTATTACTTCACAAAAGAATTTTAATGCTATGATTGAAGAAAAATTGCTTAAGATTGATGATTTGGCTAGGAACATTGATAGAATTGCTCTTGATGTTGATTCTTTGAATCTTAGATCTACTCCACCTAAGCATGATATCAATGAGTCTCTCAAAGCCATGAGAATTTCCATTGATGAGTGCAAAGAAAGAACCGCTAGGATGCGTGCTAAGAAAGATGCCTTTATAAAAGCGTGTTCTTCTAGTTCCTATGAAAATAATGATGAAGATCTAAAAGTTATTGATGTGTCCCCTATTAAATCTTTCTTTTGCAATATGATCCACCTTTACCTAGAAGGCGTTCCAAGAATTCTAAATCTTTTGATCTTGATGCTAAATTTGATAAAAGTGGGATTGAAGAAATTAAAACCCTAGATGTTGCTAAACCCACTATTATGGATTTCAAGGAATTTAACTATGAAAATTGCTCTTTGATTGATTGTATTTCCTTGTTGCAATCCGTGCTAAATTCTCCTCACGCTTATAGTCAAAATAAAGCGTTTACAAAACATATCGTTGATGCCTTGATGCAATCTTATGAAGAAAAACTTGAATTAGAAGTTTCTATCCCTAGAAAACTTTATTATGACTGGGAACCAACTATTAAGATTAAAATTAAAGATCATGAATGCTATGCTTTATGTGATTTGGGTGCTAGTGTTTCCATGATTCCAAAGACTTTGTGTGATTTGTTAGGTTTCCGTGATTTTGATGATTGCTCTCTAAACTTGCACCTTGCAGATTCCACTATTAAGAAACCTATGGGAAGAATTAATGATGTTCTTATTGTCGCAAATAGGAATTATGTGCCCATAGATTTTATTGTTCTTGACATAGATTGCAATCCTTCATGTCCTATTATTCTTGGTAGACCTTTCCTTAGAACGATTGGTGCAATTATTGATATGAAGGAAGGAAATATTAGATTCCAATTTCCATTAAGGAAAGGCATGGAACACTTTCCTATAAAGAAAATTAAATTACCTTATGAATCTATTATGAGAGCCACTTATGGATTGCCTACCAAAGATGGCAATACTTAGATCTATTCTTGCTTGTTATGCCTAGCTAGGGGCGTTAAACGATAGTGCTTGTTGGGAGGCAACCCAATTTTATTTTTATTCCTTGATTTTTGCTCCTGTTTAGTAATAAATAAATTATATATCCTCTGTTTTTGTTGTGTTTTTTGTGTTTAATTAGTGTTTGTGCCAAGTAGAACCGTTGGGAAGACTTGGGGAAAGTCTTGTTAAACTTGCTGTAAAAAACAGAAACTTTAGTGCTCACGATAACTGCTGTCATTATTATTTGGAAAGTGATATTTATTTAATTCTTTTTAAGATGATTAATAGATAAATTCCTCACGTCCAGAAATTTATTTTATAATTTTTGGGGTTCCAGATCTTGCGCTAGCTACAGATTACTACAGACTGTTCTGTTTTTGACACATTCTGTTTTTCGTGTGTTGTTTGCTATTTTGATGAATCTATGGCTAGTAAAATAGTTTATAAACCATAGAGAAGTTGCAATACAGTAGGTATAACACCCATATAAATAAATAATGAATTCATTACAGTACCTTGAAGTGGTCTTTTGTTTTCTTTTGCTAACGGAGCTCACGAGATTTTCTACTTTAAGTTTTGTGTTGTGAAGTTTTCAAGTTTTGGGTAAAGATTTGATGGATTATGGAACAAGGAGTGGCAAGAGCCTAAGCTTGGGGATGCCCATGGAACCCCCAAGATAATCTAAGGACACCTAAAAGCCAAAGCTTGGGAATGCCCCGGAAGGCATCCCCTCTTTCGTCTACTTCTATTGGTAACTTTACTTGGAGCTATATTTTTATTTACCACATGATATGTGTTTTGCTTGGAGCGTCTTGTATGATTTGAGTCTTTGCTTGTTAGTTTACCACAATCATCCTTGCTGTACATATCTTTTGAGAGAGCCATATATGATTTGGAATTTGTTAGAATACTCTATGTGCTTCGCTTATATCTTTTGAGTTATATAATTTTGCTCTAGTGCTTCACTTATATCTTTTAGAGCACGGTGGTGGATTTCTTTTATAGAAAATATTGATCTCTCATGCTTCACTTAGATTATTTTGAGAGTCTTAATGGCATGGTAATTTGCTTAAAATCCTAACATTCTTGGTACGCAAGATTAATAATAAAACTCTCTTATGAGTGTGTTGAATACTATGAGAAGTTTGATACTTGATAATTGTTTTGAGATATGGAGATGGTGATATTAAAGTCATGCTAGTTGAGTAGTTGTGAATTTGAGAAATACTTGTGTTGAAGCTTGTGATTCCCGTAGCATGCACGTATGGTGAACCGTCATGTGATGAAGTCGGAGCATGATTTATTTATTGATTGTCTTCCTTATGAGTGGCGGTCGGGGACGAGCGATGGTCTTTTCCTACCAATCTATCCCCCTAGGAGCATGCGCGTAATACTTTGCTTTGATAAATTGTAGATTTTTGCAATAAGTATATGAGTTCTTTATGACTAATGTTGAGTCCATGGATTATACGCACTCTCACCCTTCCACCTTTGCTAGCCTCTCTAATACCGCGCACCTTTCGCCGGTATCATACACTTACCATATACCTTCCTCAAAACAGCCACCATACCTACCTATTATGGCATTTCCATAGCCATTTCGAGATATATTGCCATGCAACTTTTCACCGTTCCGTTTATGACACACTCCATCATTGTCATATTGCTCAGCATGATCATGTAGTTGACATAGTATTTGTGGCAAAGCCACCGTTCATAATTCTTTCATACTTGTCACTCATGCATCATTGCATATCTCGGTACACCGCCGGAGGCATTCACATAGAGTCATATTTTGGTCTAAGTATCGAGTTGTAATTGTTGAGTTGTAAGAAAAATAAAAGTGTGATGATCATCATTATTAGAGCATTGTCCCAGTGAGGAAAGGATGATGGAGACTATGATTCCCCCACAAGTCGGGATGAGACTCCGGACGAAAAAATAAATAAAAGAGGACAAAGAAGCCCAAATAAAAAAAGAGAAAGAAAAGAGGCCATAAAAAAATAGAAAATGCCCAAAAAAAAGAGAAAAAAATGAGAGAAAAAGAGAGAAGGGACAATGTTACTATCCTTTTACCACACTTGTGCTTCAAAGTAGCACCATGATCTTCATAGTAGAGAGTCTCTCTTGTTATCACTTTCATATACTAGTGGGAATTTTTCATTATAGAATTGGCTTGTATATTCCAATGATGGGCTTCCTCAAATTGCCCTAGTCTTCATGAGCAAGCAAGTTGGATGCACACCCGCTTAGTTTCTTTTTGAGCTTTCATATACTTATAGCTCTAGTGCATCCGTTGCATGGCAATCCCTACTCACTCACATTGATATCTATTGATGGGCATCTCCATAGCCCGTTGATACTCCTAGTTGATGTGAGACTATCTTCTCCTTTTTTGTCTTCTCCACAACCACCACTCTATTCCACCTATAGTGCTATATCCATGGCTCACGCTCATGTATTGCGTGAAGATTGAAAAAGTTTTGAGAATGTCAAAAGTATGAAACAATTGCTTGGCTTGTCATCGGGGTTGTGCATGATTTAAATATTTTGTGTGGTGAAGATAGAGCATAGCCAGACTATATGATTTTTTAGGGATAACTTTCTTTAGCCATGTTATTTTGAGAAATAATTGCTTTGTTAGTATGCTTGAAGTATTATTATTTTTATGTCAATATGAACTTTTGTCTTGAATCTTTCGGATCTGAATATTCATACCACAATTAAGAGGAATTACATTAAAATTATGCCAAGTAGCACTCCGCATCAAAAATTCTGTTTTTATCATTTACCTACTCGAGGACGAGCAAGAATTAAGCTTGGGGATGCTTGATACGTCTCCAACGTATCTATAATTTTTGATTGCTCCATGCTATATTATGTACTGTTTTGGACATTATTGGGCTTTATTATCCGCTTTTATATTATTTTTGGGACTAACCTATTAACCGAAGGCCCATCCCAGAATTGCTGTTTTTTGCCTGTTTTAGGTTTTCGAAGAAAAGGAATATCGAACGGAGTCCAAACGGAATGAAACCTTCAGGAACGTGATTTTCTCATCGAATACAACTCAGGAGACTTGGACCCTATGTCAAGACATGTAACAGGAGGCCACGAGGTAGGGGGGTGCGCCTACCCCCCCCCCCCCCCAGGTGCACCCTCCACCCTCGTGGGCCCCCTGTTACTCCACCGACATACTTCGTCCTCCTATATATACCCATGTACCCCCAAACGATCAGATACGGAGCCAAAACCCAAATAAAGGAAAAAATCAGGAGCACTGTAGAGAATATCGCTGCAATATCCTGCTCCTTTTTGGCAACACTAGAGGATTTTTGCATCATGTTGTACGTATTACCATGGATGCTGAATTTGTTGCAATATGTAATAGTTATTGCAACGCAATGAAGGTGAGGCAAAAAGTCACCCTATTACAACCAATAGATGCTTTGTTGCAATATGAAGCCATGTTTTTTGCAACAATATCTATGACTAGTGCTACATGTCAGAATTGTTGCAATATATGTCTAAATATTACCACAAAGATGTACTTTGTTGCAATACCTAGCCTTTATTGCAACAAGATGACCAAGTCACGCAACGGGACGGAACTGTCACAATATCACTACCATATTACAATGCCGATGCATCTTGTGGCAATACATGGCTTCTATTGCAACAAAATGAGTACTTAGCACGACGAAACAAAATTGTGGCAATATGTAGAGCCTATTACCACAAATTGGAATTTCGTGGTAATATATCATTTTAATGCAACAAAAGATAGTTGTAGCAATAATTTTTGTTGCAATAGACCGGAATCCTTGTAGTGCTAATTCCACCGCCATAACTTTCTGTATCCACGAGATCCCATCTTGGGGCCTGTTCCGGAGCTCCGTCGGAGGGGGCATCGATCACGGAGGGCTTCTACATCAAAACCATAGCCCTTTCGATGAAGTGTGAGTAGTTTACCTCAGACCTATGGGTCCATAGTTAGTAGCTAGATGGCTTCTTCTCTCTTTTTGGATCTCAATACAATGTTCTCACCCTCTCTCGTGGAGATCTATTCGATGTAATCTTCTTTTTGCGGTGTGTTTGTTGAGATCGATGAATTGTGGGTTTATGATCAAGTCTATCTATGAATAATATTTGAATCTTCTCTGAATTCTTTTATGTATGATTGGTTATCTTTGCAAGTCTCTTCGAATTATCAGTTTGGTTTGGCCTACTAGATTGATCTTTCTTGCAATGAGAGAAGTGCTTAGCTTTGGGTTCAATCTTGCGGTGTCCTTTCCCGGTGACAGTAAGGGTAGCAAGGCACGTATTGTATTGTTGCCATCGAGTATAACAAGATGGGGTTTTGTTCATATTGCATGAGTCTATCCCTTTACATCATGTCATCTTGCTTAAGGCGTTACTCTGTTTTTAACTTAATACTCTAGATGCATGCTGGATAGCGGTCGATGAGTGGAGTAATAGTAGTAGATGCATGCAGGAGTCGGTCTACTTGTCTCGGACGTGATGCCTATATACATGATCATACCTAGATATTCTCATAACTATGCTCAATTCTGTCAATTGCTCAACAGTAATTTGTTTACCCACCATAGAATACTTATGCTCTCGAGAGAAGCCACTAGTGAAACCTATGGCCCCCGGGTCTATCTTTATCATATCAATCTCCTACTACTTAGTTATTTACTTTTCTATTTACTTTGCCTTTATTTTACTTTGCATCTTTATCATAAAAATACCAAAACTATTATCTTATCATATCTATCAGATCTCACTCTCGTAAGTGGCCCTATAGGGATTGACAACCCCTATTTGCGTTGGTTGCGAGGATTTATTTGTTTTGTGCAGGTGCGAGGGACTCGCGCGTAGCCTCCTACTGGATTGATACCTTGGTTCTCAAAAACCGAGGGAAATACTTACGCTACTTTGCTGTATCATCCCTTCCTCTTCGGGGAAAACCAACGCAGTGCTAAAAGAGGTAGCAGGAATCATAGTCTCCATCATCCTTTCCTCACTTGGGACAATGCTCTAATAATGATGACCAGCACACTTTTATTTACTTACAACTCGAAAAATTATAACTCGATACTTAGAACAAAATATGACTCTATGTGAATGCATCCGGCGGTATACCGGGATGTGCAATGACTCATGAGTGACATGTATGAAAGAATTATAAAGGTGGCTTTGCCACAAATACGATGTTAACTACATGATCATGCAAAGCAATATGACAATGATGAAGCATGTCATAACAAACGGAACGGTGGTAAGTTGCATGGAAATATATCTCGGAATGGCTATGGAAATGCCATGATAGGTAGGTATGGTGGCTGTTTTGAGGAAGGTATGTGGTGGGTTTATGGTACCGGCGAAAGTTGCGCGGTACTAGAGAGGCTAGCAATGGTGGAAGGGTGAGAGTGCGTATAATCCATGGACTCAACATTAGTCATAAAGAACTAACATACTTATTGCAAAAATCTATTAGTTCTCGAAACAAAGTACTACATGCATGCTCCTAGGGGATAGATTGGTAGGAAAAGACCATCGCTTGTCCCCGACCACCACTCATAAGGAAGACAATCAATAAATAAATCATGCTCCGACTTCATCACATAATGGTTCACCATACCTGCATGCTACGAGAATCAAAAACTTTAACACAAGTATTTCTCAAATTCACAACTACTCAACTAGCATGACTCTAATATCACCATCTTCATATCTCAAAACAGTAATCAAGTATCAAACTTCTCATAGTATTCAATGCACTTTTTATGATAGTTTTTATTATACCCATCTTGGATGCCTATTATATTAGGACTAATTTTATAGCCAAAGAAAATTACCATGCTGTTCTAAAGGACTCTCAAAATTATATAATTGAAGCATGAGAGATCAATAATTTCTATAAAATAAAACTAGCATCGTGCTCTTAAAGATATAAATGAAGCACTAGAGCAAAAATTTCTAGCTCAAAAGATATAAGTGAGGCACATAGAGTATTCTAATAAATTCCGATTCATGCGTGCCTCTCCAAAAGGTGTGTACATAAAGGTATTGTGGTAAAATAAAAATCAAATACTCAAATCATACAAGACGCTCCAAGCAAAACACATATCATGTGGTGAATAACAATATAGCCTCAAGTAAAGTTACCGATAGACGAAGACGAAAGAGGGGATGCCTTCCGGGGCATCCCCAACCTTAGGCTTCTGGTTGTCCTTGAATTTTACCTTGGGGTGCCTTGGGAATCCCCAATCTTAGGCTCTTGCCACTCCTTATTACAAAATCCATCAAATCTTTACCCAAAACTTGAAAACTTCACAACACAAAACTCAACAGAAAATCTCATGAGCTCCGTTAGTATAAGAAAACAAACCACCACTTCAAGCTACTGTAATGAACTCATTATTTATTTATATTGGTGTTAAAACTACTGTATTCCAACTTCTCTATGGTTCATACCCCCCGATACTAGCCATAGATTCATCAAAGTAAGCAAACAACACACGAAAAACAGAATCTGTTAAAAACAGAACAGTCTGTAGTAATCTGTAGGTTTCGAATACTTCTGTAACCCCAAAAATTCTGAAATAAATTGGTGGACTGGAGGAATTTGTCTATTAATCATCTGCAAAAATAATCAACCTAATCGCACTCTCCAGTAAAAAATGGCAGCAAATCTCGTGAGCGCTAAAGTTTCTGTTTTTTACAGCAAGATTGCAAAAACTTCCCCCAAGTCTTCCCAAAGGTTCTACTTGGCACAAACACTAATTAAAAGCATAAAACCACATCTAAACATAAGATAGATGAATTATTTATTACTAAACAGAACCAAAAAGCAAGAAACAAAAATAAAATTGGGTTGCCTCCCAACAAGCGCTATCGTTTAACACCCCTAGCTAGGCATAAAAACAAGAATAGATCTAGGTATTGTCATCTTTGGTATGCAATCCTTAAGTGGCTCTCATAATAGATTCATAAGGTAATTTAATTTTATTTCTAGTAAAGTGTTCCACTCCTTTCCTTAATGGAAATTGGAATCTAATGTTTCCTACTTTCATATCAATAATTGCACCAATCGTTCTAAGGAAAGGTCTACCAAGAATAATAGGACATGAATGATTGCAATCTATATCAAGAACAATGAAATCTATGAGCACATAATTCCCATTTTCAACAATAAGAACTGCAAATTTAAAGAACAATCATCAAATTCATGGAAACCTAACACATCACACAAAGTTTTTGGAATCGTGGAAACACTAGCACCCAAATCACATAAAGCAAAGCATTCATGATCTTTAATTTTAATTTTAGTAGTAGGTTCCCACTCATAATAAAGTTTTCTAGGGATAGAAACTTCTAATTCAAGCTTTTCTTCATAAGATTTCATTAAAGCATCAACGATATGTTTGGTAAAAGCTTTATTTTGATCATAAACATGAGGAGAATTTAGCATGGATTGCAACAAGGAAATACAATCTATCAAAGAGCAATTATCATAATTAAATTCCTTGAAATCCAAAATAGTGGGTTCATTGATATGTAAAGTTTTGACCTCTTCAATCCCACTTTTACCAATTTTTGCATTAAGATCTAAAAACTTCGAATCATTGGGACGCCTTTTGACTAAAGTTGACTCATATCCAGTCCCATGATTATCAAGATTCATATTGCAAAACAAAGATTTAATAGGAGACACATCAATCACCTTTAGATCTTCATCCTTATTATCGTGAAAACTAGAAGAACACACTTTTATAGAGCAATCCTTTTTAGCACGCATCCTAGCGGTTCTTTCTTTGCACTCATCAATGGAAATTCTCGTGGCTTTGAGAGACTAATTGATATCATGCTTGGGTGGAATAGATCTAAGTTTCAAAGAATCAACATCAGGAGAAATTCTATCCACATTCCTAGCCAACTCATCAATCTTAGGCAATTTTTCGTCAAGCAAAGCATTGAAATTCTTTTGAGAAATCATAAATTCTTTAACACTAGTCTCAAAATCAGAGGGCATCTTATTAAAATTTCCATAAGAGTTATTGTAGGAATTACCATAATTATTAGAGGAATTACTAGGAAACGGCCTAGGATTAAAGTTTCCTCTATAAGCGTTGTTACCAAAATTGTTTCTACCAACAAAATTCACATCCATAGATTCATTATTATTCTCAATCAAAGTAGAAAAAGGCATGTCATTAGTATCAGAAGAAACACTCTTATTAGCAAACAATTTCATAAGTTCATCCATCTTTCCACTCAAAACATTAATTTCTACTATAGCATGAACCTTTTTACTAGTAGATCTTTCGGTGTGCCATTGAGAATAATTAACCATGAGTTCGCTGTCACCTCTGTAGCATGAACCTTTTTACTAGTAGATCTTTCGGTGTGCTATTGAGAATAATTAACCATGAGTTCGCTCTAGCCTAGGGTGGCGGGAGGAGGAGCGAGACATTACGGCGTGAGATGATCTTCTTCGGGGTCGTGGTCTTACGAGCACAAGGTTCATGTTCTTTTCTCCCTCACAGTCCTATCTTGCGTATGGCTCTAGATTTTTCTCCCCCTATCTTCGACTTCAAGTGAGAACCCCTAGCGCTCCCCTCCCCTCCTGCCGTCGGTGGCCACTCCAGCCCCGGCGTCCACTCCTCCCCGCCGTTGTGCCATCCAGTCACGGCGTCCACCTCCTCCATGGCTTCGGACTCGCGCAGCCCAGCATCCGTGTCCCAGGCGCCCCGTGGGGAGCGGCTAATTGTGTCGGGGTTGGGGTTTTCGGCCTCGCCCAGATCTGCGGGGTCCTCATCGGTGGGTGTGGCCAGGCCGGAGCGGGAGGCGCCGGCCACTGGCTAGGGCTGGCATCGACCTGGCCCCTCCCGCAAGGCCATGTGGCACCGCCGCCGTGCGGTGCGTCGCCAGCTGGAGGGCGACCAGCCGGCGTCTCTCACATTGTCGGAAAGGCGCTTGATTCCACCAGATCTTTCAGCAAGTCCACATACTCAACCATCATATAGTCTTTCACAATTGCTAACACTCACGCAATACTTATGGGTATGGAGTTTTAATCAGACACAGAGAAAGATAGGGGCTTATAGTTTTGCCTCCCAATGTTTTACCTTGAGGGTAATGTCAACAATAATAGTTCATGAAAACTCACATCCAATTAGCCATATATACCAGGATCTTTCCAACATATTGTGCTTGCCAAAAGATAAAATGTAAAAAAGGAAAGGTGAATATCACCATGAATCTTATGTAAGGTATGAGATAAAAGTAAAAGATAGGCCCTTCGCAGAGGGAAGGAGAGGTTATCATGCACTTTTATGGTTGGATGCACAAAATCTTAATGTGAAAGCACGTCACTTTATACTGCCACTTGTGATATAGACCTTTATTATGCAGTCCGTCGCTTTTATTTCTTCCACATCACAAGATCGTATAAAGCTTATTTCCTCCACACCAATCGATCATACATATTTAGAGAGCAATTTTTATTGCTTGCACCGATGACAACTTACTTGAAGGATCTTACTCAATACATAGGTAGATATGGTGGACTCTCATGGCAAAACTGGGTTTAAGGGTATTTGGAAGCACAAGTAGTATCTCTACTTGGTGCAAAGAATTTGGCTAGCATGAGGGGAAAGGCAAGCTCAATCATGTTGGATGATCCATGACAATATAATTTATCTCAGATGTAAGAAAACATAACCCATTACGTTGTCTTCCTTGTCCAACGTCAACTCTTTAGCATGTCATATTTTAATGAGTGCTCACAATCATAAAAGATGTCCAAGATTGTATGTGAAGACCTCTCTTTCTTTATTACTTCCTATTAATTGCAACGATGACCAAAACTATGTTTGTCAACTCTCAACAACTTTTATTCATCATACTCTCTATATGTGAGCTCATTACTCTCCATAAGATCCATATGATCTCTTTTATTTCATTTATTCTTTCTCTTTTATTTTATTCACTCAAGATCATAGCAAGATAATCAAGCCCTTGACTCAACACTAATCTTTATTATATAGCTCACGGACTCGATTACATAAAGGGATCATAAAGCAAAAATCAAAACTAGATCATACCAAAAATATTATTCTACTAGATCAAGATATTACTAATGGATCGAACTAAGAAAAACGGTAAAGATAGGAGTGTGATGGTGATACGATACTGGGGCACCTCCCCCAAGCTTGGCAGTTCCCAAGGGGAGTGCCCATACCCGATGCTCAGTTCTTCTTTGTTGGTGAAGAAGGTGATGGCTTTATTGATGGCGTAGGCTTCTTCCTTAATTTGCGCTTGAGGACAGAATTTTGGTCCCTTAGATCATCGATCTCCTGCTCCAGGCTCAGTATCTTTTTGCATAGTTCATGCTTGTTTTCCTACAAGAGGCGAAAAGGGATAAACTCGATCTTAGGTTTCTTTACTCTATTCGGGAGGCTTACTTTTTGAACTCCACATGCATGTCCGTTGAGGTAATGGGACTTCATCTTCTTCTGAGCTCGTCTCCTCCCTTCCCTTGGGTTCATAGTCCTCTTCTTCTTCCGTAGTCCAACCACAATGCTCCACATCCCCATAGACCTTAGGATCTGCAAGGTAATCAGCCACATAGCTTTCTCCTTCCGAATCCTAGGATGACATGTTGCTCTAATCTGCAGCAGGACAGCTCGAAACAAAGACAGGAGATATTTGCGTGATACAGGAGTCAAAACCTTCGGGAGATTATATAATGAATTTTTACCGACCAAAATACGTAACATGTAAGAAAACGGAATCCGAAGAGCACACGAGGTGCCCACAAGGTAGGGGGCGCGCCCATGGGGGTAGGGCGTGCCCTCCACCCTCGTGGAGCCCTCGTGTCCTTCCCGGACTGCTTCTTATTTTTCTATTTTTCTAAAAATTCCAAAACGGAGAAAAATTGCCATTAGAACTGTTTTGGAGTCAGTTTACTTACCGTACCACATACCTATTCCTTTTCGGAGTCTGAAACATTCCGGAAAGTGTCCCTTATGTATTCCTCCGGGGTTACGGTTTCAATAACATTGGTTTCAACATTTATAGGATTACCTGAGATATAATGTTTGATTCTTTGACCGTTCACCACCTTCGGATTTGTGCCTTCGGAGTTGTTGATTTTTATGGCACCGGAACGATAGACCTCCTCGATAACGTAAGGACCTTCCCATTTAGAGAGAAGTTTTCCTGCAAAAAAACTTAAACGAGAGTTGTATAGCAATACATAATCACCTACATTAAACTCACGCTTTTGTATCCTTTTGTCATGCCATCTTTTAACTTTTTCTTTAAACAATTTGGCATTCTCATAGGCTTGGGTTCTCCATTCATCAAGTGAGCTAATGTCAAATAACATTTTCTCACCGGCAAGTTTGAAATCATAATTAAGCTCTTTAATATCCCAATAAGCCTTATGTTCTAATTCCAGAGGTAAGTGACATGCTTTACCATAAACCATTTTATACGGAGGCATACCCATAGGATTTTTATATGCAGTTCTATAGGCTCATAATGCATCATCAAGTTTCTTGGACCAATTCTTTCTAGATCTATTAACAGTCTTTTGCAAAATTAATTTGAGTTCTCTATTACTCAATTCTACTTGACCACTAGACTTTGGGTGATAAGGAGATGCAATTCTATGATTAACATCATACTTAGCAAGCATTTTACGGAAAGCACCATGAATAAAATGTGAACCACCATTAGTCATTAAATATCTAGGGACCCCAAACTTCGGAAAATAACTTCTTTAAGCATCTAATAGAGGTGTTATGATCAGCACTACTAGTTGGAATAGCTTCTACCCACTTAGTAACGTAATCAACAGCAACTAAAATATGTGTATACCCATTAGAGGCAGGAAAAGGTCCCATATAGTCTAAGCCCCAAACATCAAATGGTTCAATAACAAGTGAATAATTCATAGGCATTTCTTGACGTCTACTAATATTACCAATTCTTTGACATTCATCACAAGATAAGACAAACTTACGGGCATCCTTGAAGAGAGTAGGCCAATAAATAAAAACCGGATTGCAATACCTTATGTGCAGTTCTATCTCCAGCGTGGTGTCCTCCATAAGCTTCGGAGTGACACCTGCGTAGGATCTGTTCCTGTTCATGCTCAGGTACACAACGCCTAATAACACCATCTACTCCTTTATAAAGATGTGGGTCATCCCAAAAGTAATGTCTTAAATCATAGAAAAACTTTTTCTTTTGCTGGTATGTGAAACTAGGTGGTATAAATTTAGCAACAATGTAATTAGCATAATCAGCATACCATGGAGCAGTATGAGAAGCATTTATGACATTTAATTGTTCATCGGGAAAGCTATCATCAATAGGTAGTGGGTCATCAAGAACATTTTCTAACCTAGACAAGTTATCTGCAACGGGGTTCTCAGCTCCCTTTCTATCAATAATATGCAAATCAAATTCTTGTAGAAAGAGAACCCATCTAATAAGTCTAGGTTTAGCATCTTTCTTTTTCCATAAGATATTTAATAGCAGCATGATCAGTGTGAATAGTTACTTTAGAATCAACAATATAAGGTCTGAACTTATCACAAGCAAATACAACTGCTAAGAATTCTTTTTCAGTAGTAGCATAATTTCTCTGGGCATTGTCTAGAGTTTTACTAGCATATTGAATAACATTTAATTTCTTATCAACTCTTTGCCCTAGAACAACACCTACAGCATAATCACTAGCATCACACATAATTTAAAAAGGTAAATTCCAATCAGGTGGTTGAACAATAGGTGCAGAGATCAATGCTTTCTTAAGTATTTAAAATGCTTCTACACAATCATCATCAAAGACGAATGGTATATCTTTTTGCAATAAATTAGTCAGAGGCCGAGAAATTTTTGAGAAGTCCTTAATGAACCTCCTATAAAAGCCGGCATGACCAAGGAAACTTCTTATACCTTTGATGTCCTTGGGACACGACATCTTTTCAGTAGCATCAACTTTAGCTTTATCAACTTCAATGCCCCTTTCAGAAATTTTGTGCCCCAAGACAATACCTTCATTAACCATAAAGTGGCACTTCTCCCAATTCAAGACAAGGTTAGTTTCTTCACATCTCTGCAAAACTCGATCAAGGTTGCTTAAGCAATCATCAAAAGAGGATCCATAAACGGAGAAATCGTCCATGAAAACCTCACAAATCTTTTCACAAAAGTCAGAGAATATAGCCATCATGCATCTTTGAAAGGTAGCAGGTGCATTACATAAACCAAAAGGCATACGCCTATAAGAAAAAGTACTGAAAGGGCAAGGAAAAGTGGTCTTTGATTGATCATCAGCTGACACAGGTATTTGACAGAAACCAGAATAACCATCTAGAAAGCAAAAATGTGTATGTTTGGATAATCTTTCTAGCATTTGATCAATGAAAGGTAAGGGGTAATGATCCTTTTTAGTGTTCTTATTTAATTTGCGTAAATCAATTACCATCCTATAACCTGTAATAATTATTTGCGGAATCAATTCATCTTTATCATTAGGAACGACAGTAATAACTCCCTTCTTAGGAACACAATGGGCATGACTTACCCACTGACTATCAGCAACGGGATAAATTATACCTGCCTCAAGGAGCTTTAGTATTTCTTTTCTTACCACTTCTTTCATCTTAGGATTCAACCGTCGTTGGTGATCAATAACTGGTTTGGCATCTTTCTCCAAATTTATTTTGTGTTGACATAGAGTGGGACTAATGCCCTCAAGATCATCAAGAGTATATCCGATAGCAGCACAGTGCTTCTTCAGAGTTTTCAATAATTTTTCTTCCTCCTTTTCTGAAAGGTTAGCACTAATAATAACATGATATATCTTCTTTTCATCAAGATAAGCATATTTAAGAGTATCGGGCAATGGTTTAAGCTCAAACACGGGATCACCCTTGGGTGGAGGAGGATCCCCTAAGATTTCAACAGGCAAGTTGTGTTTCAGAATAGGTCCCTGTTTAAAGAACACTTCATCTATTTCCCTTCTTTCATTCATAAACATATCATTTTCATGGTCTAGCAAATATTGTTCTAAAGGATCACTAGGAGGTACGGCAATAGAAGCAAGACCAATAATTTCATCTTTACTAGGAAATTCCTCTTCACGGTGTTGTCTACGAAATTTAGAAAAGTTGAATTCATGAGACATATCACCTAAACCAATAGTAACAACATCCTTTTCGCAGTCTATCCTAGCATTAACAGTGTTTAAGAAGGGTCTACCAAATATAATGGGACAAAAGCTATCTTGTGGGGAACCAAGAACAAGAAAATCAGCAGGATATTTAGTTTTCCCACACAAGACTTCAACATCTCTAACAATCCCAATTCGTGAAATAGTATCTCTATTGGCAAGTTTAATTGTGACATCAATATCTTCTAACTCAGCAGGTGCAATATCATGCATAATTTCTTTGTAGAAGTCAATAGGTATTGCACTAGCACTAGCACCCATATCACACAAGCCATGATAACAATGATCTCCTATTTTAACCAAAATAACAGGCATGCCTACCACAGTTCTATGTTTATCTTTATCACAAGGTTTAGCAATTCTAGCAGTTTCATCATAGAAATAAATAACATGCCCATCAATATTATCAGCCAAGATATCCTTAACAATAGGAATATTAGGTTCAACTTTAACTTGCTCAGGAGGTGTATAGATTCTAATATTGCTTTTACGAACCACAGTTGAAGCTTTAGCATGATCTTTTATCCTAACAGGAAAAGGTGGTTTCTCAACATAAGCAGTAGGAATAATAGGATCATTATAAGTGATAGTCTTTTCTTCAACTTTAATAGGTGCAGCTACTTTTACTTATATGGGAGGATGATATTTAAACCACTTCTCCTTAGGGAGATCAACATGAGTAGCAAAATATTCACAGAAAGAAGCTAGTATCTCAGAGTCAAGTCCATATTTAGTGCCAAATTTACGGAAAACATCGGTATCCATAAAAGATTAAACACAATCAAACTTAGGTGTCATACCTGACTCCTTACCTTCATCGAGATCCAAATCTTCAGAGTTGCATTTAATTCTTTCCAATAAATCTCATTTGAATTCAATAGTCTTCATCATAAAAGAGCCAGCACAAGAAGTATCGAGCATGGTGCGATTGTTATCAGAAAGCCAAGCATAATTTTTTTGGATAATCATTTGTCTTGAGAGCTCATGATTGGGGCATGAATATAACATTGATTTAAGCCTCCCCCAAGCTTGAGTGATGCTTTCTCCTTCGTGAGGCCAAAAATTATATATATAATTGCGATCATGATGAACAAGATGCATAGGATAAAACTTTTGATGAAATTCCAATTTCAATCGTTTGTAGTTCCATGATCCCATATCATCACATAGCCTATACCATGTCAATGCATCTCCCTTCAAATATAAAGGGAAGACCTTCTTCTTGATAACATGATCGGGCATACCTGCAAGCTTAAATAATCCACAAAGTTCATCCACATATATTAGGTGCTCATCAGGATGTAATGTTCCATCTCCTGCAAAAGGATTAGCTAGCAGTTTTTCTATCATACCCGAAGGAATTTCAAAGTAGACATTTTCATTTTCAGTAGGTTGAGGAGCAACTCTTTGCTCTACTGGTCGGGGTGAAGATACCGCGAACAAGCCCCTCAAAGGATTACTTTCCATAGTAACAAGTGACAGTAAATTTCAGCACACTATATAAATTTTTCATTACCAAATTCCACCCACCAAAGGCGCTTCACTCCCCGGCAACGGTGCTAGAAAAGAGTCTTGATGACCCACAAGTATAGGGGGTCTATCATAGTCCTTTCGATAAGTAAGAGTGTCGAACCCAACAAGGAGCAAAAGGAAATGATAAGCGGTTTTTAGCAAGGTATTCTCTGCAAGCACTGAAATTATAGGTAACAGATAGTTTTGTGATAAGATAATTTGTAACGAGCAACAAATAAAAAAAGTAAATAAAGTGCAGCAAGGTGTCCCAATCCTTTTTGTAGCAAAGGACAAGCCTGGACAAACTCTTATATAGAGGAAAGCGTTCCCGAGGACACATGGGAATTATCGTCAAGCTAGTTTTCATCACGTTCATATGATCCGCGTTTGGTAGTTTGATAATTTGATATGTGGGTGGACCGGTACTTGGGTGTTGTCCTTACTTGGACAAGCATCCCACTTATGATTAACCCCCATTGCAAGCATCCGCAACTACAACAGAAGTATTAAGGTAAACCTAACCATAGCATGAAACATATGGATCCAAATCAGCCCCTTACAAAGCAATGCATAAACTAGGGTTTAAGCTTCTGTCACTCTAGCAATCATTCATCTACTTATTACTTCCCAATGCCTTCCTCTAGGCCCAAATAATGGTGAAGTGTCACGTAGTCGACGTTCACATAACACCAATAGAGGAGAGACAACATACATCTCATCAAAATATCGAAGGAATACCAAATTCACATGACTACTAATAGCAAGACTTCTCCCATGTCCTCAGGAACGAACATAACTACTCACAAAGCATATTCATGTTCATAATCAGAGGGGTATTAATATGCATATAGGATCTGAACATATGATCTTCCACCGAATAAACAAACTAGCATCAACTACAAGGAGTAATCAACACTACTAGCAACCTACAGGTACCAATCCCAGACTTAGAGACAAGAATTGGATACAAGAGATGAACTAGGGTTTGAGAGGAGATGGTGCTGGTGAAGATGTTGATGGAGATTGACCCCCTCCCGATGAGAGGATCATTCGTGATGACAATGGTGATGATTTCCCCCTCCCGGAGGGAAGTTTCCCCGGCAGAACAGCTCCACCGGAGCCCTAGATTGGTTCCGCCTCGTGGCGGCGGAGTCTCGTCCCGAAAGCTTGCTTATGATTTTTTCCTCAACGAAAGACTCCATATAGCAGAAGATGGGCATCGGAGGGCTACCAGGGGGCCAACGAGGCAGGGGGCGCGCCCAGGGGGTAGGGCGCGCCCCCCACCCACGTGGCCAGGGTGTGGGCCCTCTCTGGAACTTCTTGCGCTTAGTATTTTTTATATATTATGAAAATAGCTTCCGTGAAGTTTCACGACTTTTGGAGCTGTGCAGAATAGGTCTCTAATATTTGCTCCTTTTCCAGCCTAGAATCCCAGCTGCCAGCATTCTCCCTCTTTATGTAAACCTTGTAAAATAAGAGAGAATAGGCATAAGTATTGTGACATAATGTGTAATAACAGCCCATAATGCAATAAATATCGATATAAAAGCATGATGCAAAATGGATGTATCATCTAGCTAGGAAAAAAGCTTTGAGAGAATTTGTTGATTCGGTGCGAGTTGCGATCATATGTATTGTTGAATCTAAACTGGAGAGAGTGGACCAGTATGTTATAATGCAATGTTTGGGGCCATCTTATGATGGCTTTGCTTAGCTATCGGCGTCGGAGACTAGAGGTGGGATTCTGGTAGGATGGGACTCCTCGCGTGTCCAGATCTCAAACTTTGCATTTGACACTTTTTGTATCACGGGTGACGTGGCACCGCAGGACGGGCCACCATGGTGGCTTACGGTCGTTTATGGGCCTCAAGAAGACAATAAAAAGATTTTTTTTCTTCAGGAGTTGGCTGACAGGAGATTACTTAGCCCGGGCCCTTGGCTGGTTATCGAAGATTTCAACCTCATCCTTCATGCAGCGGACAAAAACAACACACTTCTAGATCGTAGGATGATGGGGAGGTTTAGGAGATTTGTGGATGACACAGCCCTTAAAGAGATTTTTCTACATGGCCGTAAATATACCTGGATCAATGAGCGAGAAAGTCCCACCCTTACGAAGATCGATCGGGCTTTTATGTCAGTCGATTGGGAGCTGGATCACCCCGATTGCTTGTTGCAAGCTCTCTCGACTGCCATGTCTGATCATTGCCCGCTCTTCCTTTCTCTTGAAGAACACCTTATACCCCAGAAAAGATTCAGGTTCGAATTGTTCTGGGTGAAGCTTGAGGGCTTCCTTGACGCAGTGCAGGAGGCTTGGGTGTGTGATCCTGCAATTGTGGAGCCTTTTCATCGATTGGATGTCTTGTTGAGGAACACTGCGCGAGCTCTTACTGCTTGGGGACAAAAGAAAATTGGTAATATCAAGCTACAAATTGTTGCAGAGAAGCTGGTGATTTTTGAGATTTGATTGTGCTCAAGAAGTGAGGTTGTTGTCAGCAGAGGAAAGATGGCTTATAGCCATGCTTAATCATCTGGTCTTGGGACTTGTGTCCCTTGAGAGGACGATTGCCAGACAACGATCCTGTATTCGATGGCTGTCGGAAGGAGATGCAAATTCTCAGTTGTTTCACTTGGTAGCTAATGGTAGAAAATCCAAGAATTCCATCCCTGCAATCCTAGTGAATGGCCAAACTATTACGGACCAGAGAAGGAAAGAAGAGGCCTTTTTTCAAGCTTTCAAGGAAAGGCTAGGAAAGGATGCTGGCCGGGATTGCACTCTTGACTTGGAAGGTCTAAACATGGAGATGGTAGATCTCTCGGAGCAGGATCTCTCATTTTCTGAGGAAGAAATTTGGAATGTCATTAAGGACATGCCGGCTGACAGAGCCCCGGGTCCAGACGGCTTTATTGGGATTTTCTTTCAAAAGGCTTGGGGTATCATTAAACAGGATGTGATTGCAGCTATTCACAAGCTTTTCTTCAACAATGGCCATGGTTTTGGGAGACTAAACCAAGCACACATCACCCTAATCCCTAAGAACCCAGAGGCTAATAGTATTGATGAGTTCCGGCCGATCGGTCTTGTCCATAGCTTCCCCAAGTTAGCATCCAAATTAATGGCGAACAGATTGAGGCCTAGGATGGGAGAGTTGGTGTGCATTAACCAATCGGCGTTCATTAAGGGAAGAAATATTCATGACAACTTCCTCCTTGTGAGACAGATGGCCAGAAGTCTGCATCGCAGGAAAGCCAAAGGAGTTCTGCTAAAGTTGGATATTACTCGAGCATTTGACTCTCTCTCATGGCCATTCCTATTTGAAATCCTTTGGGCAAAAGGTTTTTCTGAAAGATGGTTGTCTTGGCTAGCTACCTACTTACCACGGGTAGCTCTCGGGTCTTGGTTAATGGGTGTGCTACAGATAAGTTTATGCATGCATGTGGATTGCGCCAAGGAGACTCCATATCCCCACTTCTATTTGTTATCACCATGGATGCCCTCACGGCCATTGTGACTAAGGCGCATGAGCTCAATATGTTTCAACAGATCAATGGTTGTCGTCCAATGCAAAGGTTGTTGCTTTATGCGGATGATGTAGTGCTTTTTATCAAGCCTTCCTTAGCCAACATACATCTAGTTAAGGAGATTCTATAGATCTTTGGTAGGGTGTCGGGACTGCAGGTAAATTTTGCCAAATCCTCTGCCATTCTCATTCGAGCCGAGGAGGAAGATGTGGAGCTGATTCGGAATGCTTTATCCTGGAAGATTGGGTGTTTCCCATGCAAGTATCTGGGACTTCAATTAGGCATTAAACAACTCACCTGTTCGGAGTGGCAGTATATGGTGGATGCGGCCCTAAAAATTCTGCCAGGGTGTGGCAGCGAGGCATGATCAAAAGGCCAAGGGGGTTGATCCTGGTGAACCAGGTTATGCGAGCGAGGCCAGCTCACCACTTGATAGTGGCGGAAGCGCCAAAATGGGCGCTAGAAAGAATTGATAAAGAATGTAGGGCTTTCTTCTGGGTTGGATTTGAGGAGATCAATGGAGGAAAGTGTGTAGTCTCTTGGCAACGTGTTTGCAGACCTAAGTAACTGGGTGGTCTCGGTGTGATGGATCTAAACAAGCATGGTCTGGCCCTTCGGCCGTGCTGGGAATGGTTAAGAAAGACCGATGACTCTAGGCCCTGGCAAGGGCTAAATCTTGTTCCGGACAAGCAGGTCAAGACGGCCTTCGATAGCCTGGTGCAATGGCAGGTGGGGAATGGCGACCGGATTCTCTTCTGGAAGGACAGATGGCTGTTTGGCTAAAATATTGCTAAAATTGCACTTGCGCTTCTTGCAAAGGTGAAAACCAGGACTGTGAATAAGAGATCAGCTAAGGAGGGTCTCAATGAGTACGTTTGGACTAATGATATTTTGGTAGAACTTAGTACAGAGGAACTGACACAGTTTATTCACCGTTGGGAGCTGCTAATTGAGATTCAGCTAATGCCGGCCATTGAAGATAAGGCCATCTGGGCATTGAATGATGTTGGGCAGTACACATAGGCGTCCGCTTATAAGATGCTCTAGGAAGGAGGGATCAGATTTCAGGCCCATACCGCGATCTGGAAGAGTTGGGCCCCGCTCTCATGCAAGATTTTCATGTGGCTAGCGATTCAATATAGGATTTGGACTTCGGACCGGAGACTTTGCCATGGATTACAAGATAAAACTTCACCCAGTTTCCTTTGTGAGCAGGAGGAAGACATTGTGGATCACCTCCTGCTACAATGCGCCTTTGCGAGGCAGGTTTGGTACTTATGCTTCTCCAAGGTGGACATTGATCTAGGCATGACTCCTTCTCACCAGGACAGGCTTCAAGATTGGTGGACAAGTAGACGCAAGCAAATCCAATAAGAGGAAAGGAAGGGCTTTGATTCGTTTGCCATGCTCATTAGTTGGACGTTATGGAAGCAAAGGAACAATAGGGTTTTTCATTCTGGTAACATTTGTAGTGTGCTTGCTATGGTTGAGCTTATATTCGCCGAAATCCGGCAATGGGCTCTTACAGGAGGGAGAGGAGTTCACCGATATTGTGAGTAGTCGCTTGAGTTAAGCCGGAGTGGAGGGGTGTGGGATCGCTGATTTGTGGTGATCTCGCCATTGCAATATCTTGTACATGTATTCTCTCTTCTTCTATAAAGCTAAGGTACGCCTTTGGCGTACTCTCGAAAAAAAGAAGAGAATAATTAACCATAATATTATCTAGGAGTTTAGTAGCTTCTCCTAAAGTGATTTCCATAAAAGTGCCTCCCGCGGCCGAATCTAAAAGATTTCTAGAAGCAAAATTCAATCCGGCATAAATTTTTTGTATGATTATCCATAAATTTAATCCATGAGTAGGGCAATTACATATCATTAATTTCACCCTCTCCCACTCTTGTGCAACATGCTCATGATCAAGTTGCTTAAAATTCATGATATCGTTTCTAAGAGAGATGATCTTAGCGGGGGGAAAATACTTAGAGATAAAAGCATCTTTGCACTTATTCCATGAATCAATACTATTTTTAGGCAAAGACAAAAACCAAGTTTTAGCACGATCTCTAAGCGAAAACGGAAATAACTTCAATTTAACAATATCATTATCCACATCTTTCTTCTTTTGCATATCACATAAATCAACAAAGTTGTTTAGATGGGTAGCGGCATCTTCACTAGGAAGGCCAGAAAACGAATCTTTCATGACAAGATTCAGCAAAGCAGTATTAATTTCACAAGATTCAGCATCGGTAAGAGGAGAAATCAGAGTGCTAATAAAATCATTATTGTTGGTATTGGAGAAGTCACACAATTTAGTATTATCTTGAGCCATCGTGACAAACAATCAACCCAACACACAAGCAAACAAGAGGCAAGCAAAAAGAGATGGGCGGAAAAGAGGCGGACGGAAAAGAAGGCAAATAAAACGGAAAGGGTGAAGTGGGGGAGAGGAAAATGAGAGGAAAATGGCAAATAATGTAATGCGAGGGATAAGAGTTTGTGATGGGTACTTGGTATGTCTTGACTTGTGCGTAGATCTCCTCGGCAACGACGCCAGAAATCCTTCTTGCTACCTCTTGAGCTTGTGTTGGTTTTCCCTTGAAGTGGAAAGGGTGATGCAGCACAGTAGCGTAAGTATTTCCCTCAGTTTTTGAGAACCAAGGTATCAATCCAGCAGGAGACTACACGCAAGTCCCTAGTACCTGCACAAACAAACAAGAACCTCGCAACCAACGCAATAAAGGGGTTGTTCTTGATAACCCACAAGTATAGGGGATCGCAACAGTTTTCGATAAGTAAGAGTGTCGAACCCAATGAGGAGTGAGGGAGTCCTGGATTAGGGGGTGTCCGGATAGCCGGACTATACCTTCGGCCGGACTCCTGGACTATGAAGATACAAGATTGAAGACTTCGTCCCGTGTCCGGAAGGGACTTTCCTTGGCGTGGAAGGCAAGCTTGGCGATACGGATATGTAGATCTCCTACCATGTAACCGACTTTGTGTAACCCTAGCCCTCTCCGGTGTCTATATAAACCGGAGGGTTTTAGTCCGTAGGACAAACATACAACCATACCATAGGCTAGCTTCTAGGGTTTAGCCTCCTTGATCTCGTGGTAGATCTACTCTTGTACTACCCATATCATCAATATTAATCAAGCAGGAGTAGGGTTTTACCTCCATCGAGAGGGCCCGAACCTGGGTAAAAACATCATGTCCCTTGTCTCCTGTTACCATCTGCCTAGATGCACAGTTCGGGACCCCCTACCCGAGATCCGCCGGTTTTGACACCGACATTGGTGCTTTCATTGAGAGTTCCTCTGTGTCGTCACTTTTAGGCCCGATGGCTCCCCCGATCATCAACGACGATGCGATCCAGGGTGAGACTTTTCTCCCCGGACAGATCTTCGTATTTGGCGGCTTTGCACTGCGGGACAATTCGCTTGGCCATCTGGAGCAGATCGAAAGCTACGCCCCTGGCCATCAGGTTAGATTTGGAAGTTTGAACTACAGGGCGACCTCTGCGGAGTCTTGATCTTCGACGGATTCGAGCCGCAGCCGAGCACGCCGCACTGTCACGATGGGCATGATCTAGCTCTGCCGCCGAACAGTGCCCTGGAGGCCGCACCCGCATCAGCTCCGACCCTTAATTCGGAGCCAACTGCGCCAATCGAGGATGGGTGGTTGGACACCGCCTCGGGGGCTGCAATCTCTACGGCGATCGAGCCGAACACCAGCCCTATTCTCTGCGAAGCCCGTGACTCCAAGGAGCCGGACTCCTCTCCAGACTCCGAGCCCTCCGCGCCCCTACCGATCGAACCCGATTGGGCGCCGATCATGGAGTTCACCGCCGCGGACATCTTTCAGCACTCGCCCTTCGGCGATATTCTGAATTCACTAAAGTCTCTCTCTTTATCAGGAGAGCCCTGGCCGGACTATGGTCAGCAAGGTTGGGATGCGGATGATGAAGAAATTCAAAGCCCACCCACCACCCACTTCGTAGCCACTGTCGATGATTTAACCGACATGCTCGACTTCGACTCCGAAGACATCGACGGTATGGACGCCGATGCAGGAGACGATCAAGAACCAGCGCCTATAGGGCACTGGAAAGCCACCTCGTCGTATGATATATACATGGTGGACACCCCAAAAGAAGGCAATGGCGATGGAACAGCGGAGGATGACCCCTCCAAGAAGCAGCCTAAGCGCCGGCGTCAGCGGCGCCGCTCTAAATCCCGCCAAAGCAAAAACGGTGATTCCGGCACGGGAGATAATAACACCCCGGACAGTGCCGAAGACAACCACCTCCAGCAAGATTCAGCACAGGAGGATGGAGAAGCCAGCCCTCATGAGAGAGCGGCAGACAGAGAGGTCGAGGACGATAATTATATGCCTCCCTCCGAAGACGAGGCAAGCCTCGACGACGACGAATTTGTCGTGCCGGAGGATCCCGTCGAACAAGAGCGTTTCAAACGCAGGCTTATGGCCACGGCGAGCAGCCTCAAGAAAAAACAGCAACAACTTAGAGCTGATCAAGATTTGCTAGCCGACAGATGGACTGAAGTCCTTGCGGCCGAAGAGTATGAACTCGAACGCCCCTCCAAGAGCTACCCAAAGCGCAGGTTGCTACCCCGATTAGAGGAGGAAGCACCTAAACCTACATCACCAGCGCATGATGCGGCCGACCGGCCACCCCGTGGCCGCGACAGAGAGGCCTCTCGGCCCTCCACTCAAGCCGCACCCCGGCGCCGCTCAAAAAATACCAAGGCACGGGAAAATGCGCCAGACCTGCGAGATATATTGGAGGACAAGGCAAGGCAAACAAGATCGATCTACGGATCGCGTGGGCGCCCCACGGCACGAGACGGTAATCGTCACTCCGGATACAGTAAATCCGGCCGGGCCGAACACAGTAGACAAAGCTCGTTTGAGCTGCGTCGTGATATAGCCCAATACAGAGGCGCCGCACACCCACTATGCTTCACAGATGAAGTAATGGATCATCAAATCCCCGAGGGTTTCAAACCCGTGAACATCGAATCATACGATGGCACAACAGATCCTGCGGTATGGATCGAGGACTATCTCCTTCATATCCACATGGCCCGCGGTGATGACCTACACGCCATCAAATACCTCCCACTCAAGCTTAAAGGACCAGCTCGGCATTGGCTTAACAGCTTGCCAGCAGAATCAATTGGTTGTTGGGAGGACCTGGAAGCCGCATTCCTCGACAATTTCCAGGGCACTTATGTGCGACCACCAGACGCCGATGACCTAAGCCACATAATTCAGCAGCCAGAGGAATCGGCCAGACAATTCTGGACACGGTTCCTAACCAAGAAAAATCAAATCGTCGACTGTCCGGACGCAGAGGCCCTAGCAGCCTTCAAGCATAACATCCGCGACGAGTGGCTTGCACGGCACCTAGGACAGGAAAAGCCGAAATCAATGGCAGCCCTCACCACACTTATGACCCGCTTTTGCGCGGGAGAAGACAGCTGGCTAGCTCGCAGCAATAACATGACCAAGAGCCCTGGTAATTCGGATACCAAGGACAGCAGTGGCAGGTCGCGTCGCAACAAGCAAAAGCGCCGCATTAACGGCGACAATACTGAGGATACGACAGTTAATGCCGGATTCAGAGGCTCTAAACCCGGTCAGCGGAAAAAGCCATTCAAAAGAAATACTCCGGGCCCGTCCAGTTTGGACCGAATACTCGACCGCTCATGCCAGATACATGGCACCCCGAAAAACCAGCCAATCACACCAACAGGATTGTTGGGTGTTCAAGCAGGCAGGCAAGTTAAATGCCAAAAGAAGAGACAAGGGGCTGCATAGCGACGACGAGGAAGAGCCCCGGCCGCCGAACAATAGTGGACAGAAGGGCTTCCCCCCACAAGTGCGGACGGTGAACATGATATACGCAACCCACGTCCCCAAGAGGGAGCAGAAGCGTGCGCTAAGGGACGTATACGCGATGGAGCCAGTCGCCCCAAATTTCAACCCATGGTCTTCCTGCCCGATCACTTTTGATCGAAGGGACCACCCCACTAGCATCCGTCATGGCGGATTCGCCGCATTGGTTCTAGACCCAATTATTAACGGATTTCACCTCACTAAAGTCCTTATGGGCGGTGGCAGCAGCCTGAACCTGCTTTACCAGGATACAGTGTGGAAAATGGGCATCGATCCCTCGAGGATTAAACCCACTAAAACGACCTTTAAAGGTGTCATACCAGGTGTAGAGGCCAACTGTACAGGCTCAGTTACACTTGAAGTGGTCTTCAGATCTCCGGATAATTTCCGAAGCGAGGAGTTAATCTTCGACATAGTCCCGTTCCGCAGTGGCTATCACGCACTGCTCGGGCAAACCACATTTGCCAAGTTCAATGCAGTTCCGCACTACGCATAACTTAAGCTCAAGATGCCAGGCCCTCGAGGAGTCATTACGGTCAATGGAAACACCGAACGCTCTCTCCGAACGGAGGAGCATACGGCGGCTATCGCAGCGGAAGTACAAAGCAGCCTCTCAAGGCAATTCTCCAGTCCGGCCATTAAACGTCCGGACACCTGCAAGCGTGCCCGGAGCAACCCACAACAAGACCGCCTGGCACGTTCCGAGCAAGCGTAGCAATGCGGCCCCAACCCCATCCCTCGCGAACTTGCGAAACTAGTGTTGCGCGTACATAACTACGCTCTGGAAATACCATGGGCACAGGGGGAGGGGCACCATCACGGCACGCCCGGAACGCGGCTTAAACCGCACTAGGGGATGCTGATTTCTTAATTTTCTCTTATTTTCAGGACTCCATTCTTCGGAAGGCTTGTCCGGCAGTACAATTGCCGCACAAATGATACAACAACCAGGGGAGCAGAAAGCTACGCCGCACTATGGAACTCTAAGGTGGTCTCTATAACGAGCAGTATACCTGTTTCACATACCATTCCACAGCTCACCCCTGGAAAGGACATGTTAAATAGTCCCATCTTTTGCTTATTGCACTATTTGTATCGTTCTGCTTTGATCGCAGCTTTTTTAAAATAAACAATGCATAGCTTTCGTCTATTATTGCATTACTCTTTTTTACGAATATATGTTCATTAATGACATGTTGCACCCGTACACTTTGGTACGACCAATACGCTAGGGGCTTAAGTACCCCACAATACGGTGTGAGAAGTCCGAACACTTTCACAAGTGCGGCACCCCGAACTTATAGCATTATATGCATCGGCTCCGAATCATGTCTTGGGTCAATAGTTGGGTTTGCCCGGCTCCTATGTTTTGGTACCTTAAGTTCTGTTATATCGGCTAAGGTAGCACTAGGAGAACTACTACGATTGTGCCCCAGTTGAGCTGGGCTAAGCAACTCAGTAGAGAAAGCTAAAACTGACCGTCATGATGAGGCGAGAGCTGGTCGCTGTTCGAGAGGTTTTCGAGTCCCTAAAGACTTATGCCGCTTAGAGCGAGGAGTCGGCTTTGTCCGGCCTAGGCGTGGATAGCGCCCCGAACTCGGTCTTCCGAACACTAGGGGCTTCGCCGAAATTTAAAATTATAGAATTCTATGGCTAAGTGAGAGTGTTCAAGCATTATAGTCCGATTGCCTTGTTCGTTGTGTTGAGCGCCTCCCTCGAAGGACCCAAGAATGGGAAAAAGAGCGCTTATGTTTATCCCGAACACCCCAACACCCGTGGCATGGGGGAAGAAGTCGACGACTCGCCATCTCTCAAATTTGATAAGCGGCCGCACAGAAGGTAATATTTTAAATTCAGAAGCGTTGCTTAGCGCATATGAACAAGTTTTCAGCGTACAGGATCACAAATGCGAGTTTACTAAAAAATTACATCTTTGGAGCATTCATCCGCTATAAGGCGGGCACCCTTCAGGACGCCCTCATAATACGCTTCCGGGACGCGATGCTCCTTGCCCGGCGGTGGCCCGTCCTTCACCAGCTTCTCCGCATCCATCTTGCCCCAGTGCACTTTAGCACGGGCAAGCGCCCTACGGGCACCTTCGATGCAGACGGAGTGCTTGATTACTTCAAGCCGTGGACAGGCATCCACCAGCCGCCTCACCAGCCTGAAGTAGCTCCCAGGCAGAGCCTCTCCAGGCCAAAGCCGAACAATGAGGCCCTTTATGGCCTGTTTGGCCACCTTGTGGAGCTCGACCATTTGCTTTAGCTGGTCGCTCAAAGGCACCAGGTGTCTGGCCTCAGCATACTGAGACCAGAACACCTTCTCCGTCGAGCTCCCCTCCTCGGATCGGTAGTAGGCGGCGGCATCGGACGCACTGCGGGGCAAATCTGCGAATGCTCCTGGAGAACTCCGGACTCGGGTAAGTAACAAGAAATTCACTTTCACGTGCTTGCTTTGCATAATGAATGCCTTACCCGCCGCTATCTTCTTCATCGCTTCAATTTCTTGGAGGGCTTGTTGGGCTTCGGCCTTGGCAGACTTCGCGCTTTCGAGGGCTGCCGCAAGCTCGGACGCTTGCGTCTTTGAGTTAAGCTCCAAACTCTCGTGTTTTTTCACGAGAGCCTGGAGCTCTTTCTGCACCTCCTCCACCCGCGCCTCCTGCTTCCCTCTCTTTGTGCGCTCCGCGGCCGCTCTGTTTTTGGCCTCGGACAGCGCTTTCTTAAGGGTTGCCACCTCGGTCGTGGCCCCTATAATAGCACATTGATCCTGTCATTTTTTGCAACTACATCTTCTCTATATACTTGTGCAAGGTATTACTTACCTTCCCTCTCCTCGAGTTGCCTCTTGGCATGGCCGAGCTCGTTCTCGGACCGCGCGAGGTTTTGCTTCAGCGTATCCACCTCCGCAGTCAATGCGGCGGAGGCCAGCAGTGAAGCCTGCATACGCATATTGACTTGATTATGTTAGACTCCTGCGAATATTATTAGATCCTCTATTCGGCTTTTCTTTCCGAACGCCGAACAGAGCATCAGGGGCTACTGTCTATGCGGTAATATTTTTACATATTCTTTACTTACCTCAAAGCTTGTTAGAAGGCTGGCACAGGCTTCAGTCAGTCCACTCTTGGCGGACTGAACCTTCTGGATCACCGCACTCATAATAGTGCGGTGCTCCTCGTCGATGGAGTCGTCGTTAAGCACCTCCAGCAAATTGTCCGATGCCTCCGGTTGTACAGAGGTCACTGGCTCGGTAGGCTTGCTCCTCTTGGAAGGAGGCTGCCTACCGGAGTCCGGAACCGTTGAAGGTTCCGGCGCGGTGTCCGGCTCAAGGTCGGACTTGGAGCCCTTGGGGGGTTTATCCCCTTTGCACCTGGAGTCCGGGAGGTCGCCTTGCGACGCCTCCAGGACCACCTCCTCCTGGCTTGGAACCTGTTGGGACAGCACCTCGGCGTCGTCCGTAGGGTGGGGGGAGGTAGCCGTTGGAAGCGAATTCACATCGGATGAATCCAGGGAACCGCTCGACGACACGTCGAGCCGGTCTTTGGGTGGACTGCATAAACATGTTTGACGTAAGGAAAAGTTGTGCAATGGAGGAATACTATGAATCACTCTGGTATCCGGATACTTACGATTTCGCCAGGGGCTTGGCCCTGAGCGGCCACTCCTCTTCACCGTCGTCGGCGTTGGTGGAGTAGTCCGGAGGAAGGGTTTTCCCCTTCTTGGACCCTTCGGCCTCCCCAATTGGGGTGGCCTTCCTTTTCTTCCCTCCCCCCGCAGGAGGGGGAGAGGTCTCTTCTTCCTCCTCCTCGTCCTCACGGGAGGAGTGTGCCTCGGAGTCGTCAAATGATGAATCCGACACCTCCAGGCGCCGGGCACTCTTTCGAGTCCCCGTGGCCGCCTTCTTGGCCTTCTTCTCCGGCACCACATAGGGTGCCGGAACCAGTAGCTTCGCCAAGCGAGCGTCCGCTGGGCCTTCGGGCAAAGGAGCCGGACAGTTGATCTGTTCGGACGTCTCCTGCCAATCCTGTCAAAGGTAAGGGAGCTTAGATCCCGCATGGAGTCAAGCTATGAAAAACTAATACCCTGTAAAAGGTAAAAACAGCTTACCGCACTAGCCTAACGCTGCGTGCTGAATCTGTGATCCTCGGTAGCGGATGCGGGGGCCTCGGCGCCCTTGAAAATCACCTTCCAGGCATCTTCGTACGTCGTGTCGAAGAGCCTGCTCAGAGTTTGGTGCTATGCCGGGTCGAACTCCCACAGGTTGAAAGCCCGATGTTGACACGGGAGGATCCGGCGGATGAGCATAACCTGGACTACGTTGACAAGTTTGAGCTTCTTGTCCACCAGGGTTTGGACGCATTTTTGGAGTCCGGTCAGCTCTCCTTTTTTACCCCACGACAGGCCCGTCTCTTTCCAGGAGGTGAGCCGCGTAGGGGGTTCGGATCGGAACTCGGGGGCTACGGCCCATTCAGGGTGGCGCGGCTCGGTGATGTAAAACCACCCCGATTGCCGCCCCTTTAGGGACTCCACGAAGGAGCCCTCGAGCCATAGGACGTTGGGCATCTTGCCCACCATGGCGCCTTCGCATTCCGCCTGGTTGCCGCGCACCACCTTTGGCTTGACATTGAAAGTCTTGAGCCATAGGCCGAAATGGGGACGGATGCAGAGGAAAGCCTCGCACACGATGATAAACGCCGAGATGTTGAGGACAAAGTTTGGGGCCAGATCGTGGAAATCCAGGCCATACTAGAACATGAGCCCCCAGACAAATGGGTGGAGAGGGAAACCCAGTCCTCGGAGGAAATGGGGGAGGAACACCACCCTCTCATGGGGCCTAGGGGTGGGGATGAGCTGCCCCTCTTCGGGAAGCCGGTGCGCAATGTCGTTAGACAAGTATCCGGCCTTCCTCAGTTTTTTGATGTGTCCCTCCGTGACGGAGGAGACCATCCACTTGCCTCCCGCTCCAGACATGGCTGGAGAAGGTTGAGGTGGGGTCTGCGGACTTGGGCACTGGAGCTCGAGTGCGCGGAAATGGATAGGCAAAGGAGGAAGAAGGTGTGGATGAAAAGGTGGATCCTTATCCCCTTATATGGGCGGACGCGACTATGCGTCCCCACCAGCCTGGTAAAACTCACTTATCTCCCCAGCACCGTAATCAATGGCGTGGTTGGGTTACCCACGCCGTATTGATGAGAATCCCGGAATAAGGGGACACGATCTCTGCTTTGACAAGACGTGCCAAGGAAACCGCCTCACTAAACACGCTGAGGTGGGACAGTAAAACGATTCGAATAAAGACTTGGCCGTGCTGCGATGTCACGCTACGAAATAGGTCAGCAGATTAGATTTGTGTAAATATTATTCTCTCTATGGCAATATGTGGAAACTTATTTTGCAGAGCAGGACACTACCTTTGTGTTCAAAATCTTCTATGAAGTACTTGGAGGAGGAACCCGCCTTGCAATGCCGAAGACAATCTGCGCGCCAGACTCGTCGTCATTGAAGCCTGGTTCAGGGGCTACTGAGGGAGTCCTGGATTAGGGGGTGTCCGGATAACCGGACTATACCTTCGCCGGACTCCTGGACTATGAAGATACAAGATTGAAGACTTCGTCCCGTGTCCGGAAGGGACTTTCCTTGGCGTGGAAGGCAAGCTTGGCGATACTGATATGTAGATCTCCTACCATTGTAACCGACTCTGTGTAACCCTAGCCCTCTCCGGTGTCTATATAAACCGGAGGGTTTTAGTCCGTAGGACGAACATACAATCATACCATAGGCTAGCTTCTAGGGTTTAGCCTCCTTGATCTCGTGGTAGATCTACTCTTGTACTACCCATATCATCAATATTAATCAAGCAGGAGTAGGGTTTTACCTCCATCGAGAGGGCCCGAACCTGGGTAAAAACATCGTGTCCCTTGTCTCATGTTACCATCCGCCTAGACGCACAGTTCGGGACCCCCTACCCGAGATCCGCCGGTTTTGACACCGACAAGGAGCTAAAGGTAGAACAAATATTCCCTCAAGTTCTATCGACCACCGATACAACTCTACGCATGCTTGACGTTCGCTTTACCTCGAACAAGTATGAAACTAGAAGTACTTTATAGGTGTTGTTGGATAGGTTTGCAAGACAATAAAGAGCAAGTAAATAAAAGGTAGGGGATTTTTAGATAAAGAAACAATAAAGTAAATATAGCGAGTGTGTAAAAGTGGTGGTAGGAGTTGTGAAATTGTCCCTAAGCAATTGACTACTTTACTAGACCGATAGCAAGTATTATGTGGGAGAGGCCACTGCTACCATGTCATCCCTGACTTGGAATTCTATGCACTTATGATTGGAACTATTAGCAAGCATCTGCAACTACTAACGTTCATTAAGGTAAAACCCAACCATACCATTAAGATATATTGGTCCCCCTTCAATCCCGTATGCATCAATTTCTATGCTAGGTTGAAGCTTCTGTCACTCTTGCCCTCCAATACATAGTCCTATCAACATACAAACTAACCCTAGGGTGTGATCCACGCGCGCAATCATATGATGGGCACCAAAGGGAAGCAACATAACCACAAGCAAATTAAATCAATCATAGCAATTCATCAACCACCGATAGGACAACGAAAATCTACTCAGACATCATAGGATGGCAACACATCATTGGATAATAATATGAAGCATAAAGCACCATGTTCAAGTAGAGGGTACAGCGGGTTGCGGGAGAGTGGACCGCTGTAGATAGAGGGGGAAGGTGATGGAGATGTTGGTGAAGATGGCGGAGGTGTTGGTGAAGATCGCGGTGATGATGATGATGGCCACGGCGGCGTTCCGGCGCCCCCGGAGGAGAGGGGGAGAGGGGGCCCCTTCTTCCTCTTCTTCCTTGACCTCCTCCCTAGATGGGAGGAGGGTTTCCCCTCTGGTCCTTGGCCTCCATGGCCTGGGAGGGGCGAGAGCCCCTCCGAGATTGGATCTATCTCTCTGTTTCTCTCTGGTTCTGCGTTCTGTTCTGGCTCTGTTTCACCGTTTCGTATATACATGCAGATCCGTAACTCTGATTGGCCTGAAACCTTCGTCGTGATTTTTTTCCGAATATTAGCTTTCTTGCGGCAAAAGAAGAGCGTCAACCGCCTTACGGTGGGCTCACGAGGGTAGGGGGCGCGCCCCCTGCCTCGTGACCACCTCGGGCACTGGTTCGCGTTGATTTTCCTTCCGAATTTTCCATATTTTCCAAAAATAAGCTTCGTCCATTTTTATCCCGTTTGGACTCCGTTTGATATGGATATTCTGCAAAACCAAAAACATGCAACAAACAGGAACTGACACTGGGCACTGGATCAATATGTTAGTCCCAAAAATAATATAAAAAGTTGCCAAAAAGTATATGAAAGTTGAATAATATTGGCATGGAACAATCAAAAATTATAGATACGACGGAGACGTATCAGCATCCCCAAGCTTAATTCCTGCTCTTCCTCGAGTAGGTAAATTATAAAAAAGATATTTTTTGATGTGGAATGCTACCTAGCATAATCTTGATCATATGTCTAATCATGGCATGAATATTAAGACACGAATGATTCAAAGCAATAATCTATCTTTTGACATAAAGAAAATAATACTTCAAGCCTACTAATAAAGCAATCATGTCTTTTCAAAATAACATGGCCAAAGAAAGTTATCCCTACAAAATCATATAGTCTGGCTATGCTCCATCTTCACCACACAAAATATTCACATCATGCACAACCCCGATGACAAGCCAAGCAATTGTTTCATACTTTTGACGTTCTCAAACCTTTTCAACTTTCACACAATACATGAGTGTGAGCCATGGACATAGCACTATAGGTGGAATAGAATATGATGGTGCAGAAGACAAAAAGGAGAAGATAGTCTCACATCAACTAGGCGTATCAACGGGCTATGGAGATGCCCATTAATAGATATCAATGTGAGGAGTAGGGATTGCCATGCAATGGATGCACTAGAGCTATAAGTATATGAAAGCTCAAACTGAAACTAAGTGGGTGTGCATCCAACTTGCTTGCTCATGAAGACCTCGGACATTTGAGGAAGCCCATCATCGGAATATACAAGCCAAGTTCTATAATGAAAATTCCCACTAGTATATGAAAGTGATAACTCAAGAGACTCTCTATATGAAGAACATGGTGCTACTTTGAAGCACAAGTGTGGAAAAAGGATAGTAGCATTGTCCCTTTTTTGGGGCTTTTTTTATTTATTTGGCCTTTCTTTTTGCCTTTTTTTATTTGGCCTTTCTTTTTTTGGGACAATGCTCTATTAATGATGATCATCACACTTTTATTTACTTACAACTCAGTATTACAACTCGATACTAGAACAAAGATATGACTCTATATGAATGCCTCCGGCGGTGTACCGGGATGTGCAATGATCTAGCGTAGCAATGACATCAAAAAACGGACAAGCCATGAAAACATCATGCGAGCTATCTTACGATCATGCAAAACAATATGACAATGATTCTCAAGTCATGTATATGATGATGATGGAAGTTGCATGGAAATATATCTCGGAATGGCTATGGAAATGCCATAATAGGTAGGTATGGTGGCTGTTTTGAGGAAGGTATATGGTGGGTTTATGGTACCGGCAAAAGTTGCGCGATACTAGAGAGGCTAGCAATGGTGGAAGGGTGATAGTGCGTATAATCCATGGACTCAACATTAGTCATAAAGAACTCACATATTTATTGCAAAAATCTATTAGTTATCGAAACAAAGTACTATGCGCATGCTCCTAGGGGGATAGATTGGTAGGAAAAAACCATCGCTCGTCCCCGACCGCCACTCATAAGGAAGACAATCAATAAATAAATCATGCTCCGACTTCATCACATGACGGTTCACCATACGTGCATGCTACGGGACTTGCAAACCTCAACACAAGTACTTATCAATTTCACAATTACTCGACTAGCATGACTCTAATATCACCATCTTTATATCGCAAAACTATTGCAAGGAATCAAACATATCATATTCAGCGATCTACAAGTTTATGTAGGATTTTATGACTAACCATGTGAATAACCAGTTCCTGTCATCTCTATAAATAGATATAAGTGAAGCACGAGAGTTTAATTCTTTCTACAAAAGATATGCCCATGCCCTAACAAATATAAGTGAAGCAAAAGAGCATTCTACAAATGGCGGTTGTCTAAGTGAAGAAAAACAGGCAATCCAAACTTCAAATGATATAAGTGAAGCACATGAAGCATTCTATAAAGCCATACTCAAAAGATATAAGTGAAGTGCAATGAGCATTCTATAAATCAACCAAGGACTATCTCATACCAGCATGGTGCATAAAAAGAAAATAAAAACCTAAATGCAAAAGACGCTCCAAGATTGCACATATCGCATGAACAAAACGAATCCGAAAACATACCGATATTTGTTGAAGAAAGAGGGGATACCTCCCCAGCATCCCCAAGCTTAGATGCTTGAGTCTCCTTGAATATTTACTTGGGGTGCCTCGGGCATCCCCAAGCTTGAGCTCTTGCCTCTCTTCCTTCTTCTCACATTGAAACCTTCTCAATCATCGAACACTTCATCCACACAAAACTTCAACAGAAAACTCGGTAAGATCCGTTAGTATAATAAAGCAAATCACTACTCTAAGTACTGTTTCAAACCAATTAATATTTTGTTTTTGCATTGTGTCTACTGTAATATAACTTTTTCATGGCTTAATCCACTGATATAAATTGATAGGTTCATCAAAACAAGCAAACTATGCATCAAAAACAGAATCTGTCTAAAACAGAACAGTCTGTAGAAATCTGAACATTCACCATATTTATGATACTTGAAAAATTCTACCACAATTAGGAAAAATAAACAATTTGTATAGGAATACAGTGCAGAAAGAATCAGAACCATTTGACGTTCCAGCTAAAAATGTAAAATCGCGCACTACAGCCAAAGTTTCTGTCCTGCACCGTACAAACCATCAAGCAAATGTAAACATCCTAAAGGCAAACCTTGGCACATTATTTTTATAATACAATGGAATTGTACAAGGGGATAATTATTTTTGGTTTAAAAGTTTCTGTAATTAAGATTCACAAAGTTCCCATGGGCATGAACAAAGTTCAAGGACGTCCCCCATTTTCACAATGCTCGTCTCTATCACTTTCACTTTCCTTTTTGAAAAAGTTTTGGGTTCCCCTCTTTATTTTTGTTGTTTTTAAACTATATGCAAGCAATCAATAGAAATAAATGACTCTCTAAAACTTCCGAGTTGTCTCCCTGGCAGCGCTTTCTTTAAAGCCATTACGCTAGGCATATAGTGCTCAAGTAATGGATCCACCCGGATCCCAAGGTATATCAAAGCCAATTTTAATTAACAATGATTTGTAATTTAGTAGTGAGCACAAAGCAACATATATCATGCAACAACGAAGTCTAACTCTCTTCCTATGCATCGGCATGTCATAAAAGAACAATTCATGCACACAAAGTAAAGGCCAATGCATAGTATAAATAGTTTCTTGCAATTTTATCGTATTGGAAACATAGAGAGGTGAAGATATAGTTCTTCTCTCATAATAATTGCAAGTAGGAGCAGCAAGCACATGCATATTATATTCATCAAAATCATCATGTGCAACGGTAAAAGGCAACCCATCAATATAATCCTTAATAAGTGCAAACTTCTCCGATATAGTGTAGTCAGGAGAATTCAAAAAGATAATAGGACTATCATGCGTGGGTGCAATAGCAACAATTTCATGTTTAACATAAGGAACTATAGCAAGTTCATCTCCATAAGCATAATTCATATTGGCATCTTGGCCACAAGCATAGCAAGCATCATCAAAAAGGGATATTTCAAGAGAATCAACGGGATCATAACAATTATCATAGCAATCATCCTTCGGTAAGCACGAAGGGAAATTAAACAATGTATGAGTTGAAGAGTTGCTCTCATTAGAAGGTGGGCACGGGTAGCTAATCCGCTCTTCCTCCTTTTGTTCTTCGCTCTCTTCCTCATCTTTTTCATCCAATGAGCTCACAGTTTCATCAATTTCTTCTTCCATAGACTCCTGCAAAATATTAGTCTCTTCTTGGACAGCGGAGTAGTACTCAATATATGGTTTAACATAAGCATTAGAATCATAATTATCATAGCAATATTTAAATATGGCAAAGTTTTCAGATTTGTGAAGAGTAGCATCATACTTTTCAATCAAAGAATCAATTTCAAAAGCACCCTTAAAAGCAACAAATTCTTCAATTTGTTGAACATCATAGTAATTATAAACACCCTTGGCATATGAAGATAAGATTCCATTATCAATAAACTCACATTGGTAGGGAAGGTGTTTCTTAGGGTTTTTAGAGCAACAAGTAAAATCATATATTGCACATAAATTCCAAGCATAGCATTGCAAACGTTGAATTTGACCCCATAATAGTTTCCCTTTTTCAGATATACGGTGTTGCACATAAAAAGCATGCTCATCTAAAGATTTGCCCTCAACTAAGCTAGTTGGGGTTTTGGCACGAGCACAAAGGGATCGAAGATGATCCAAGTAATAAGGTTCAACAGTGTGATAGATTTTGAGTGGTTCTTCAACCATTGGTTCAGTAGGTACAACTATTTTTTTGGTATTTTGTGTTTCCTACCCATAACTAAAGATAGAAAACAACTAAGAACAGCAAATAAAAATTACTTAGTGATAAAGCAAACAAACACACACGAGAATATTCACCCCACGCTATTGCTCCCCGGCAACGGCGCCAGAAAAAGGTCTTGATAACCCACAAGTATAAGGGATCGCAACAGTTTTCGATAAGTAAGAGTGTCGAACCCAACGAGGAGCTAAAGGGAGAACAAATATTCCCTCAAGTTCTATCGACCACCGATACAACTCTACGCACGGTTGACGTTCGCTTTACCTTGAACAAGTATGAAACTAGAAGTACTTTATAGGTGTTGTTGGATAGGTTTGCAAGATAATAAAGAGCAAGTAAATAAAAGGTAGGGGCTGTTTAGATAAATAAACAATAAAGTAAATATAGCGAGTGTGTAAAAGTGGTGGTAGGAGTTGTGAAATTGTCCCTAAGCAATTGACTACTTTACTAGACCGATAGCAAGTATTATGTGGGAGAGGCCACTGCTAGCATGTCATCCCTGACTTGGAATTCTATGCACTTATGATTGGAACTATTAGCAAGCATCCTCAACTACTAACGTTCATTAAGGTAAAACCCAACCATAGCATTAAGATATATTGGTCCCCCTTCAATCCCGTATGCATCAATTTCTATGCTAGGTTGAAGCTTCTGTCACTCTTGCCCTCCAATACATAGTCCTATCAACATACAAACTAACCATAGGGTGTGATCCACGCACGCAATCATATGATGGGCACCAAAGGGCAGCAACATAACCACAAGAAAATTAAATCAATCATAGCAATTCATCAACCACCGATAGGACAACAAAAATCTACTCAGACATCATAGGATGGCAACACATCATTGGATAATAATATGAAGCATAAAGCACCATGTTCAAGTAGAGGGTACAGCGGGTTGCAGGAGAGTGGACCGCTATAGATAGAGGGGGGAAGGTGATGGAGATGTTGGTGAGGATGGCGGAGGTGTTGGTGAAGATCGCGGTGATGATGATGATGGCCACGGCGGCGTTTCGGCGCCACCGGAGGAGAGGGGGAGAGGGGCCCCCTTCTTCCTCTTCTTCCTTGACCTCCTCCCTAGATGGGAGAAGGGTTTCCCCTCTGTTCCTTGTCCTCCATGGCATGGGAGGGGCGAGAGCCCCTCCGAGATTGGATCTATCTCTCTGTTTCTCTCTGGTTCTGCGTTCTCTTCTGGCTCTGTTTCACCGTTTCGTATATATATATATATATGGAGATCCGTAACTCCGATTGGCCTGAAACCTTCGTCGTGATTTTTTTCCGAATATTAGCTTTCTTGCGGCAAAAGAAGAGCGTCAACCGCCTTACGGTGGGCTCATGAGGGTAGGGGGCGCGCCCTAAGGGGGGGCGCCCCCTGCCTCATGACCACCTCGGGCACTGGTTCGCATTGATTTTCCTTCCGAATTTTCCATATTTTCCAAAAATAAGCTCCGTCCGTTTTTATCCCGTTTGGACTCCGTTTGATATGGATATTCTGCGAAACCAAAAATATGCAACAGACAGGAACTGGCACTCGGCACTAGATCAATATGTTAGTCCCAAAAATAATATAAAAAGTTGCCAAAAAGTATATGAAAGTTGAATAATATTGGCATGGAACAATCAAAAATTATAGATACGACGGAGACGTATCAGTTGTCAATCCCTTCACGGTCAGTTACGAAAGTGAGATCTGATAGAGATAATAAGATAAATATTTTTGGTATTTTTGTTGTATAGATTGGAAAATAAAGATTGCAAAATAAACGACGACATAAATAGCTTGTTGATGGGAGAATAATATAATGGAAGATAGACCCGGGGGCCATAGGTTTCACTAGTGGCTTCTCTCAAGATAGCAAATTCTATGATGGGTGAACAAATTACTGTCGAGCAATTGATAGAAAAGCGCATAGTTATGACAATATCTAGGCATGATCATGTATATAGGCATCACGTCCGCGACAAGTAGACCGAAACGATTCTGCATCTACTACTATTACTCCACACATCGACCGCTATCCAGCATGCATCTAGAGTATTAAGTTCATAAGAACAGAGTAACGCATTAGGCAAGATGACATGATGTAGAGGGATAAACTCAAGAAATATGGTATAAACCCCATCTTTTATCCTCGATGGCAAGTTGGCAACAATACAATACGTGCCTTGCTGCCCCTGCTGTCACTGGGAAAGGACACCGCAAGATTGAACCCAAAGCTAAGCACTTATCCCATTGCAAGAAAGATCAATCTAGTAGGCCAAACCAAACTGATAATTCAAAGAGACTTGCAAAGATATTTAAATCATTCATAAAAGATTTCAGAGAAGAATCAAATATTGTTCATAGATAATCTTGATCATAAACCCACAATTCATCGGATCTCGACAAACACACCGCAAAAAGAATTACATCGAATAGATCTCCAAGAGAATCGAGGAGAACTTTGTATTGAGATCCAAAGAGAGAGAAGAAGCCATCTAGCTAATAACTATGGACCCGAAGGTCTGTGGTAAACTACTCACACATCATCGGAGAGGCTATGGTGTTGATGTAGAAGCCCTCTATGATCGATTCCCCCTCCGGCAGAGCGCCGGAAATGGCCCCAAGATGGGATCTCATGGGTACAGAAGGTTGCGGCGGTGGAAATAGGGTTTCGTGGTGCTCCTGGATGTTTTTAGGGTATATGTGTATATATAGGAGGAAGAAGTACGTCGGTGGAGGTGCGAGGGGCCCATGAGGGTGGGGGCGCGCCTACCTCCCTAGGCATGCCCTCCTGCCTCGTGGCCTCGTCGCTTCTTTCTTGTCGTCCACTCCAAGTCTCCTGGATCACGTTTGTTCCAAAAATAACTCTCCCGAAGGTTTCATTCTGTTTGGATTCCGTTTGATATTCCTTTTCTGCGAAACACTGAAATAGGCAAAAAAAACAGCAATTTGCACTGGGCCTTTGGTTAGTATGTTAGTCCCAAAAATAACATAAAAAGGTATATTAAAGCCCATTAAACATCCAAAACAGATAATATAATAGCATGGAACAATAAAAATTATAGATACGTTGGAGACGTATCAGCAACTGGAAGTCAGAATTGCATTCCTTAATGGATAGCTTAAAGAAGAGTTGTATATGATGCAACCAGAAGGTTTTGTCGATCCTAAAAGTGCTGACAAAGTGTGCATGCTCCAGCGATCCATCTATATATTGGTGCAAGCATCTCGGAGTTGGAATATATGCTTTGATGAGGTGATCAAAGCATATGGTTTTATACAGACTTACGTTGAAGCCTGTGTTTACAAGAAAGTGAGTGGGAGCTCTGTAGCATTTCTGATATTATATGTGGATGACATATTATTGATTCGAAACGATATAGAATTTTTGGATAGCATAAAAGGATACTTGAATAATAATTTTTCAATGAAAGACCTCGGTGAAGCTACTTGCATATTGAGCATCAAGATGATCTATAGAGATAGATCAAGGCGCTTAACAGAACTTCCACAGAACACATACCTTGACAAGAGTTGAAGAAGTTCAAAATGGTTCGGTCCCAGAAGGGGTTCTTGCCTTTATTACAAGGTGTGAAGTTGAGTAAGACTAAAATCCCAACCACGGCAGAAGATAGAGAGAGAATGATAGTCATTTCCTATGCATCAGCCATATGTTCTATACGATATGCCATGTTGTGTACCACACCTAATGTGTGTCTTGCCACTTATCTACCAAAGAGGGTACAAGAGTGATCCAGGAGTGGACCACCGGACAACGGTCAACATTATCCTTAGGTACCTTAAAGAGAACTAAGGAAATGTTTCTCGGTTATGGAAGTGATAAAGAGTTCGTCGTAAAAAGTTACGTCGATGCAAGGTTTGACACTGATCCGAATGACTCTGAGTCTCAATCTGGATACATATTGAAAGTGGGAGCAATTAGCTAGAGTAGCTCCGTACAGAGTATTGTAGACATAGAAATTTGCAAAATACATACGGATCTGAATATGGTAGACCCGTTGACTAAACCTCTCTCACAAGCAAAACATGATCACACCTTAGTACTCTTTGGGTATTAATCACATGGCGAGGTGAACTAGATTATTGACTCTAGTAAACTCTTTGGGTGTTGGTCACATGGCGATGTGAACTATGGGTGTTAAATCATATGGTGATATGAACTAGATTATTGACTCTAGTGCAAGTGGGAGACTGAAGAAAATATGCCCTAGAGGCAATAATAAAGTTGTTATTTTATATTTCCTTATTCGTGATAAAGGTTTATTATTCATGCTAGAATTGTACTGATCGGAAACCTAAATACATGTGTGAATATATAAACAAACACCGTGTCCCTAGTGAGCCTCTACTTGACTAGCTCGTTGATCAAAGATGGTTGAAGTTTCCTAACCATCGACATGAGTTGTCATTTGATAACGGGATCACATCATTAGGAGAATGATGTGATGGACAAGACCCATCTGTTAGCTTAGCATTATGATCATGCAGTTTTATTGCTATTGCTTTCTTCATGTCAAATACATATTCCTTCGACTATGAGATTATGCAACTCCCGGATACAGGAGGAATGCCTTGTGTGATATCAAACGTCACAATGTAACTGGGTGATTATAAAGATGCTCTACAGGTATCTCCGAAGGTGTTTGTTGAGTTGGCATATATCGAGATTAGGATTTGTCACTCCGAGTATCGGACAGGTATCTCTAGGCCCTCTCGGTAATACACATCATAAGCTTTCAAACAAATGACTAAGGAATTAGTCACGAGGTGATGTATTATGGAACGAGTAAAGAGGCTTGCCAGTAACGATATTGAATTAGGTATGAAGATACCGGCGATCAAATCTCGGGCAAGTAACATACCGATAGATAAAGGGAATAACGTATGTTGTCATAACGGTTTGACCGATAAAGATCTTCATAGAATATGTAGGAGACAATATGGGCATCTAGGTTCCGCTATTGGTTATTGACCGGAGAGGTGTCTCGGTCATGTCTACATAGTTTTCGAACCTGTAGGGTCCGCACGCTTAACGTTCGATGACGATATAGTATTATATGAGTTATGTGATTTGGTGACCGAATGTTGTTTGGAGTCCCGGATGAGATCACGGACATGACGAGGAGTCTCGAAATGGTCGAGAGGTAAAGATTGATATATAGGACGATGGTATTCGGACACCGAAAATGTTCCGGAGGGTACCGGGTACATATCGGGTCACCGGAAGGGGTTCCGGGCACCCCCAACAAAAGATATGGGCCTTATGGGCCAAGAGGGGAAACACACCAGCCACAAGGGGCTGGTGCACCCTCACATATGGGACGGCCTAAGTGGAGAAGGAAAAGGAGAGGAGGAAAGGAAAGAAAGGGAATAGGATTCCCCCTTCCTTCCCCCTCTCCCCTCTTTCCTTCCCCCTTCCGTATACAAGGAAAGGGGGGCACAGGGCAAGGCAGGGCCTCTAGGGGTGGCGGCCAAGCCCTAGGGTGCCCTGCCTGCCTCCCCTCCCCTCCCACCTATATATATGTGGGGAGGGGTGCCTCACAAGGACACAACATCAATTATTAGCCGTGTGCGGCGCCCCCCTCCACAGTTTACAACCCCCAGTCATATTCTCGCGGTGCTTAGGCGAAGCCCTGCGCGGATCACTTCACCATCACCGTCACCATGCTGCCGTGTTGACGGAACTCATCTACTTCCTCGACGTCTTGCTGGATCAAGAAGACAAGGGATGTCACCGAGCTGAACGTGTGCAGAACTCGGAGGTGTCGTACGGTCGGTGCTTGATCGATCGGAGCTAGAAGAAGTTCGACTACATCAACCGCGTTGTCAAACGCTTCCACTTTCGGTCTACGAGGGTACGTAGACATACTCTCCCCCTCGTTGTTGTGCATCTCCATGGATAGATCATTGCGCGTGCGTAGAAATTTTTTGTTTTCCATGCAACGATTCCCAACAGTCTCCGCTAACACAGCCTTCAGCAATGAGATGCAATCTATGGACGGCGGCTTGAGTCAGAGGGTATGACTGTGCAGCCGCAGCGGCGGCATTTCTGGCTCAGTTGACGGTCTTTGAGCGAGATGTTGACTAGTGAGTAGAAGTAGGTGGAAACCAGCTTTCTGTAAAACAAAATCACAAGCCTTTTCCATTGTCATATACACATATATACATGTTAGGTCTATTATGACACCTTGTGTGTGACTTGCCAATACATTCAAAGTATTGACCTATATGGTTGTAACGTTCTATGTTGTAAAGATATCTGATGACGAGTAAGAGGTGCACAGTAGGGTCGCGAGTCTACACTTAACTTGCCAGAGGCGTTAATGGGACTCCAAGTTACCTTTTATGCTTTCCGTTGTGTTTTATTTTGAGCTAGCCTTCGAGTTAAGCAGATTGTAATAAATCATATTCTGGATCTGCAATTTAGTACTTATTACATATGATATTCTTGATATTTCATTATGTACTATGGGTGCTAGTGTCACATCCCCCCAAAAAACAATTTTTGGAATGTGAATTATTAATTTAGGGTTTTTTAGATTTTCTTGTGATTGCTTGAGCCAAGCTAGATTTGACTAGGATTTGAGTGATATTTGGGGCTCAAAACATTTGTGAAATTATTTGGAATCCTAAAATCATTTTTATAGTGCCAAAATGGAGCTTATAAAAATTGTGTGGCATTTTACTTTATTGGGTTGGGAATAATTTCCCTTAAGAGCAAAATATTGAATGTGCATCTGTGAAATCTTTCCAAAATGACTGGAGTAAATTTGATTTTTGAATCAAATCCAAATTCAAAAGGAAAAATAGAAAAGAAAAACAGAAAAGCTAAACCTATCCAACCCAATCTAGCAGCCCACTGGCCCAACTTGTTGCCACCCGAGCAAACTGCAACGAGGAATTTCGCACAGCCCGTAAGCCCTTGGTGAGAAAATTAATTAAACTTTTAAAATATTGACCATGAGGGACTATATACCATCGAGTGGACTCTATACTAGCATCGATCTCGAGAAAAGTCTTTTAAGTTTTCAAATCACATACACCTTATATGGCGAGACATGACTGACATATGATGAGCATATAGAATCATGTGGGTAAAGTATAAAACTTTTGTAGAGAGTAAAACTATTCGAATAGTTGTGTCCACGGTCAAAGATAATGAGTGAGGCCACACTAAACTTCTTGAACATTTTGGTTCCCACACAAAAAAGGATGGGATCGTACCTCGGGTAAGGTACAAGATGGGGAAAGGCCAGGTGACTATGGTCCTCGGCCTAGAGAAAACTGTGCCTATGGAACTTAGATATGATGGCACCAGATTTGGATTTGGATTAAGCTTGCTGGTTGGATTTATTGAAAGAGGATCAATTATATTACCCGTTCCAACCCAGGTTGTTTATCAACAGATGTTTTTAAATGCTTTCACAAACTACTAGGGCTATCACACATGCATTTAAACTTGGATTTCCGCAACCATGAAACTTGTATAGCTAACACTTTCTTGTACTGACCCATTGTGTGTGTATTTCTTACACCTCCTTTTGGGTTTCTTGCGAGTACATTCAATGTACCCAGCTGGCTTATTGATTTCGCCAGACTTGAGAGGACAAGATTCCGATGGCAAGTGAGAAAGTAGGTCACAATCATGTGGTCACTATAGGAAGCAAGGGGAGGATTTGGCCAGCTAGGCCAGAGCTCCCACATGATCATGAATGGAAAGACAACGTATCTCTTGATACACATGGAACGAGGGAGTTTGACATAAGAGGTTTCTACCGGTGATGGTAGGTAGCGGTGAGAAATCCACCACACACATGTGTTGAGATTTCTGCACTCCTTGTATAGTCCATATGTATGTATATGCATGTATACACCCCCATCCCACATGATCAGTGTCGGCCCCCCGTCATCTTTCTCCTTCACATGCCTTCATGACATGAATAGTACACATCTACTCTCTCTCCTCTCTCACTCAACAAATATATCATGCTATTCCACCTTTGCTAATTTAAATCATTAATATATTCTAAACAAAAAATCATTTTTTTCCCTTTCTAAATTTTGATATATTTGAACTCCCCACATCAGAATCTTCAGAACAAGATCAAACTTGGATATATTTTAAAATAGTTTAAATTTCAGTGAGTAAAACAAACTTGCAATTTGGTAAGCTGTTATTTTCAGTGTGCGTACAGATACTGTCAATACGCGAAATAGATTTCTTTCAAATATGTGAAATAGATCGTTTCAGACTGTGAAACTGGTTATTTAAGGTTATTTAAAAAAATGTGAACTAAGCTTCTAAGTTCAACACGATCTTGTTTGAAATATTTGAGTAGTTACTAAAACAAATTTGTGGCAAAACTGAAATACATCAAATCAATCAAAATTACAAATACATTTAGTCATTTCAGAAAACTTTCCCACTCAAAATGAGTGATTTTTATTGTGACTGAATGAAACTAGTTTTTCCGAATAGAATTACATTAGCTTTTCTAAATGAGCAAACCGTTTTGTGAAATGAGTAAAATCACTTTTTTGAAGTGAGTGAAATTATACTTTTTGAAACATTATGAAATCAGTTTTCAGAATGAGGGAATTTATCTTTTGAAATGAGTAAAATTCATTTATTTTAATGAGTAAAATATATTTTTTATTTGACTGAAATTAGTTCTTTTGAAGTGATTAAATCATTTTTTTAAATGAGTAAAATCCATTTTATAAAATGAATGATACCATTTTGTTGAATTGAGTGAATGCCATTTTTTGAAATGAGTAAATTTATATTTCTGTATTGAGGAAACGAGTTTTTCAAAATTAAAGAAAATATTAATATAAATTGAGTGAAATTTGTTTTTTTAATGAGCGAAACCCTTTTTTGAAATGAGCAAGTCACTTTTTAAATGAGTGAAATTAGTAGATGAAATGTATTTTTCGAAATGGTTCAAATATATTTTTCTAAATTAGAAAGTGATCTTCCTTTGGGAAATAGACTGAAATTTATTTTCTAATGAGTTGATTTTTCCTGAATTTAATGAAATCCGTTTTTTGGAATGAGTGAAATCTATTCTTCAAATGAGTGAAACCTATTTTTCGAAATGAGTGAAATCAATTTTTTTAAATGAGTGGAATTTATGTTTTGAAATGAATGAAATCATATTTCCCGGAATAAGTGAAACTAACTTTTTAAATATGGTGGAATGTGTGTTTTAGAATCAGCAAAATTATTTTGAGTGAAATCAACTTTTTTGAAATGGTTGATTTTTTTAAAACAAGTTAAATTTGTTTGTTAAAACGAGTGGAATCACCTTTTTGGAAATGAGTAAATTTTGTTTTGACTCGAGTTAAACCATTTTCTGAAATAGTGAATCAATTGATATCACAAATAGTGAAACAATTGAAATCAATTTTTTTAAAATTATGAACATTGTGAAATAATTTTTTTGGTCAGTTTTAGTTTTACTATTTTAATTAGTGGAATAATGAAATCAATTTTTGAAATGATGGAATATTCGAAACCACTTTTTGAAATACTGAAATTGTTGAAATCACCTTTTGAATTAGTGAAAATGTTGAAATCACTTTTCAATCTATTTTACTTTCAATTTTTGAAATAGTGAAACAAACCACTGAAATCACTTTGAAATAGTTAGAAAAATTGATGTCAATCTTTAGAAATAGTAAAATAGTTGAAATCATTGAATATGCATAACAATGAAAGTGTACTAGATAATGATCAAAACAGTATCGGCATAAGATTATGTTAAAAACATTTCTTATGGATCAATGTAATGTTTTGTGAAATAAAAATTGTCCAATATATTCAAGATGATCTTGTTCTAAAGGTCTTGTCGATACAAATTCAAATACTCCCTCCTATCCATCTTACTTGTCGATCAAATGGATGTATCTAGCATTGAAATACGTCTAGATACATCCGGCCAGCGGCGAAGCCACGTTGAGAGGAGTGTGGTCATTTGACCACACAGGTTTTTGACAAATCCTTTATACACAAGTAGAAATCATGCAAAAAAATTCATGAAATTGGTGAAAGCACATGTATTTGACATCACAGATTTCAAATGACATCACAGACTTCTGATCCTGGCACCGCCACTGCATCCGGCGATGAGTAATATGGATCGGAGGGAGTATATAAAATGTCCCAAAAGCAGATATTTGATTCAAATGATATCGATCATTCAAAAAATGACGATGGAATGAAATCATGTCTTTCATATGGGGAAAGAGAATGCATGCAATGGTCTTTCCCAATGTCTTATACGCTCTCTCTCCTGGCATAAAGTTAACACACGGTGACAATAGCATTTGTATTCCTCTATTCAATCTTCTGTATACCTATAAAAGTTGATACAAATCTCGATGTGGTAATGAGTCACGGATGCTTTACCGGTACATACCCGAACCCCTAGAAAAAATAAATTCAGGAGTTTTGTTCCTTCCTTGGAGGCTTCGACATTTCGACCCCTTCCATCCATTGTTATTAGGTGCATGCGACGCTCTAGGAAGTGTGAAAAAAAAGTGCGTGCGATGCCTTCCCTACCCTCTACTCCATCTCAGACCAAACGATCTCTTGCATGCGCCATTCCCAACAATGGCAACCTTTCACATATTCCTCGCTTCCTCATGGCTCCGGCCAGCTGCTCCCCACCCCATAGTTTAGGCACGTCGTACGTTCCTTGGCCCATATATAGCATCTTGATCTCTCTTTACCTAAAGCTAGAACGACGTGGGGTAGCTAGCTAGCTAGGTTAATGCACTACTCCTGATCATCCTGCAGCTAGCTGTAAAGAGAATTACAGAAGAGATCACAATTTGAACGACCCATTGAGCATGATGCCTTCCCTGTACTTCCTTCCTCCTAACATTCAACTTTCGGTGGATCGGCCAGCTTTACTTTGAGAAGCTAGCAGGGATCGAACCGCATCTCAATGCATGTTACATGGAGACATGGAGTGAAACAAGGAGACAAGGATTAGCTGTGCGTGCATGCACATGACATGCATGACCTCTTTTTGTACGCTCCACACACCTGTGCACCTGTCCAGCACGCGAAATGTGGCATGCAATGCAAGTAACCATATATGCATGCATAGTCGCATAGGCAACGTCATTTTCCCTAGCACCATCCCTTTCTCTACATATAGCAAGCTGATAGCTGATACCTTCCCTTCATCGGCATGCATATGTATGCGTAGATCACCTTACTAGTGGAGCACTACCGTCTAGGATCTAGCTATAGCCTATAGCTCGATGACATCGATCGAAGTGGCGGTGGCCGGCGGCAATGGCAAGAGGAGGTGGGTGTCGGACGTGGAGAAGACGCTGAATGAGGCGGACAAGACGGTGGAGGTGGCGCAGTGGGAGCGGCACTGCATCTACCGCGTGCCGGCGTGCATCAAGGACATCAAGAGCAAGGCGTACCAGCCGCAGGTGGTGTCGCTGGGCCCGTTCCACCACGGCGACCCCAACCTGCTGCCCATGGAGGAGCACAAGCGCCGGGCGCTGCGCCACCTGCTCCGGCGCGCGGGCCGGCCACTGGACGACTTCGTCGCCGCCGTCGAGGAGATCGCGGAGCAGCTGGAGAGCGCGTACATGGACCTCGGCGGCGAGTGGCGCGCCGGCATCGACGGCAAGGGCAGGGAGCGGTTCCTGGAGATGATGATCGTCGACGGCTGCTTCCTGCTCGAGGTGATGAGGAGAACGGCCGCCGGGAACTTGAAGCAGGTCGACGACTACGCCGGCAACGACCCCATCTTCAGCCGCCACGGGATACTCTACATGGTGCCCTACATCAAGCGCGACATGCTCATGCTCGAGAACCAGCTGCCGCTGCTCGTGCTCCAGAGGCTCGACAACGTCGAGACTGGAAAGTCTCCGGTAACTACGAGCTACCACATCAAATTTTACCATTTTCGTCAATCAAGAAAATAAACTACTCCTATTTGAATATACTAACGCATGCATGGTTGACGGCCAGAACGACGACTTCATCAACAGAATGGTGCTAAGGTTTCTGGCGCCATTCTCACGGCCATTGCAGCCAGGCGGTCGCCTAGGGCTGCACCCACTCGACGTCTTCCGCCGGAGCATGCTCTTCGGCGAATACCAGAAGATCCGGAGCTCCGAGGACAACACGCAGGACAACGACATCATCCGATCGGCGGTGGAGCTGTACGAAGCCGGGATCCAGTTCAAGACGAGCAAGTCAAGCAGCCTGCACAACATCCGGTTCAAGCACGGCGTGCTGAGCATGCCGACGGTGCCCGTGGACGACTCCACCGAGTACATGTTCCTCAACATGATGGCGTTCGAGCGGCTGCACGTCGGCGCCGGCAACGACGTGACGGCCTACGTCTTCTTCATGGACAACATCATCGACTCGGCCAAGGACGTGGCGCTGCTGAGCTCCAAGGGGATCATCCAGAACGCCGTGGGCAGCGACAAGGCCGTGGCCAAGCTCTTCAACAGCATCTCCAGGGACGTGGTGCTGGAGCCGGACAGCGCGCTGGACGCCGTGCAGAGGCAGGTGAACGGCTACTTCAGGCAGCCGTGGAACATGTGGCGCGCCAACCTCATCCACACCTACTTCAGGAGCCCGTGGGCGTTCCTCTCCCTCGCCGCCGCCGTCTTCCTCCTCGTCATGACCATCATGCAGACCGTCTACACAGTGCTGCCGTTCTATAATCGGGACAGCAACAGCCCGCCGTCGGCTCCATCTCCGATGTGATCCGGCCGCAACAACTTATGCCTGCGTCTGCGTGCGTGAATTGGTTTTGCTTTCCGAGTCCTTGTTGCTGGGTCGTTGCGAAGCTTTTGGGTTGTGTACACTGTGCAAAAGCGAAGAGTGGCGTGTTTGTGCTGCGTTCGTTTTGATTGAATTTCTTTTCAATTTGGAGCTCCGACAACGAGCATTTGCTTGTGCAGAACTGGAGATTTATGACAATGAGCATTTGCTTGTGCAGAACTGGAGTACAAAACAAGTCATCCACGGACTGCCGCCAACCGCGCCGTTTGTGGTAATTGTACACAAGTGACGGTCACGCTCTGCCCGTCAATCCTAACTTCACCACATGGTTACAAACTTAGGGCATCTCCAATACCCGGTATTTGTCCGTGGACATCCAACCAGTCTGTGGACAATGATGCGGGAGCCAGCCATCCAACCATGTCCACTAAAACTTACGTCTCTTTCTTTTAGGGGGTGTCTATTTGACGTTTGACTGAAAATTAATTGGACATCAGTCAAGTTTTCCAACCAATAATAGAACGACAATTGTATGTATTTATGTGTCCCTTTTTTGTGCATCTCCGCTGTATATATGTCATCAGGAGAAAGGCCAATCCTAATCGGGTTGAAATTAGACCCAGTTTCAAACATATGTGAGCTACAACTATCGCAATACCACATCCAAGAAAAAGCCTACTGATCCATCAACGTCCCCTCTGTAAGGTCTGGCATCAAGATACAGCCTACTTACAATCTTTTGGGAGAAAAATACAGTGATAATTAGACTGTCCTTAGAGTCTGATGGTAACTTGCAGTCTACTCACAGTGATATCTTAAGAGTTAAAGACTAGAATACACAAAACTTATAGTCAAATTAGCTTTGGAACTTCTACAATTACATTGTAGATTCTAAAAAAAACAATTCAGTGTATTTACGCATAACTTACACTCATATTATGTGGTTATTACAGTGACATTATGACCGGAACTTGTCGAGTCTCAAAGACACCCGTTTGCAGCGCCGAGTCATGAATTGGTATGTACGCAGGTCGGACTGGACCCATTTGCATTCTATGACAAGCAGATGAAAAACTTTAAAATTACAGTAAGAAAACCTTGCAAGTATAGTACCTTGTGCCATCTACGGATTATAGAGACACAACTGAACCAACATACACACTGCCTATCATACAGATGACCACACACTGAACCAACATACACACTGCCCTATCCATAGTGTGAAAAAAGCAGTTCAACATCTCTCTAATGCAAAAAAAGCCTTCTTCTCCATCATTGTTAATTCACAGTCTGAAAGAAAGGATCAAACAAGAATTAGACCAATCATTAAGATATATAGCACAAAGGGAAGCAATTGGCACTGAGCCAAAAAGCTGAAAATACAAAGTACAAGAGAGAGTGAATGATGTAGACAAGCACAGTAAATTTGAAGTATAAAAAATAGAAGTGCTTACATCATCAAAGAAATCAGTAACAAGAAGTCTAGAACTTATCCACCCTGTTCAACTCACAGAAAAACTTATCATTAGCATACTTCTATCCTTAAGTTCGGAATGTCAGCGCTTGAAAAATTGTTAACAACTTGAGTCCTTGCAGTCCATACTTCCATAAACTTGAATGTAAAGACACCACAATTGTGTGCCTGGTTTCACATGAATAAAGGAAGAAAACAAAAGAAAATAAGACACCAACATGGGAGTAATAAAAGCATCCCAGAATCCTATGAAGTGTGTAATCTGTTCGAATAAAAGAAAATACAAGAGATAAATCTTAAAAGATAACAACACTGTGCCTTCAAAAGGGAAACCAATTTAGAAGCAAATTGATAAAAATGTACTAGGAGATCACTAAAGTGCAAGTGAAATTCAGAATGCTCATTAAAAGATGGATCAAGGAAAGCAAAGGCTCATCCCTTCAAACAAACAAAGAAACAAAACCAATGTTTTCAAACGGTTATAGGGAAGTACAGCTGCAACTAGGAAGAGTAATATGAAGAAAAATGTATATAGAGTAAATGAGAAATAAAAAAAGAAATGGAAAAGACAAACACCAAAAAAGAAGGTCGAAATTAAATTACTTACATGGAGGAAATGAAAAATAAAAAGAAAGGGCAAAGACAAACACCAACAACGAACCATGGAGTCAGAAATCCTTCAATCCCAATTGGGGAAAAGACGAACACCAAAGCCGCAACAACTAATTGGGGGAGAGCCATGGAAGATCATACAAGAGAAGATCCACAGACTGGAAGTCCTTCAATTCCAATGTCTTGCTCATGTCTAGTGCGTTTCTTTGAGATCTAGAATGAATGAAAAGCAGAGATCACAAAGTCCTTCCATTTGACAGAGTGTATTGCACAAAGCACTCTGGTTAAAAATCAAAGAAACTGGTTAGTTTTGTTTCAAAAGCACCAGGGCAAAAGAAGCTAAAATTTACAATAGCAAAACAATACTGAAATTACTATTATCAAGTTGCTGAAATTACTAGACAAGCAGAAATTCCTGTTCCTGTGCACAGTAAAGTTTCTGACACAAAGGTAGATTCAGTATATATTGACAACGTGAATAGAGGCAACACTACCCAACAAAGGCACTGTGAATTACAGCCTAATTACCACTGTAATTTTACTGAAATTGCACTGTAATTGGGCTGACCGTAAATATTCTAGTAAAAATTGCACTGTGATTACCCATGGAAATTACACTATAACAACATTGTAAATTATAGAGAAATTGCACTGTAATTATAGTAAAATAGCAGTGTGATTTACAGTGTAATTACCCTGAAAGTTACACCATAATTACACTGTGATTACAAGTACACTGTAAGAACACTACAATTACAATATGCTTACTCTATAAGTTCAGAGGAAATTACACTATAATTAAAATGAAATTACAATCTTGAAGCAGCTGTCAACTTAGATGCAACACTACCCAAAACATAGAAAAAAAAGGTTATATAATGGATGCAAATACTACCAAACAGAGACAACCCACAAAGAAAAAGGTTCTAAAACGCTTGCAGATACAACGTAGGCAACCCACAAAGAAAAAGGTTATAAACTTCATTGTGATCTAGTGTAATTAACCTGAAAATGCACTGACAAAAGCATTGTAATAACCTGAAATTACATTGTAATTGCAGTGACTGTAAACTAAAAATCATAGAAGTTATAGCAAAAATTACACTGTGGTTACCTCTAGAAATTACAGTGTCACTATTATGTAATTTCAGAGGAAATTATGTTGTAATTAAAATGAAATTATAGTTATGAAATTGCCGTAACTTCGATGCAACTACTACCTAAGAATGCACACCCCAGCACCTAACAACAAAAAAGGTCAGCGAAATCAAACGCACAGGCTAGCAAAAAGAAAGTCAACAGGGGAATCAGATCCACCGTTACATCCATGCACCTATCACTGTAACATTGTAATAGCGGGAAAAAAATCGCCAGGAAAATCCACCACTAAGACTACACATACACCCACATCTACATCAAACACAAGGGAATCGAATAAAACCACAAGATATAGAAGAAATTCAACAGGGAAAGGGAGAAGACGCGGATAACGAACTGAAATCACACGACACTGGAGCGGAAATCAATCTGAAAGAAGAGGAGGAGGAGGAGATCGGAATCACCATGGATGATGAGGAAATCGTCAAGAACTACCTCCCTCTCACATCTTTAACTCTCGCGAAGAAATGAGAAAGGGCAAGAATAAAAAAAAGACAGAGAGCCAGGGAATAGGCGGTAACGGGTTGGCTGGGAAACGAAAGCGCGCCCGGTAACAGACACATAGAAAAACGTCCGAAAAAGTCAGCACCCAGCGTGGATCTAGGCACGAGATCAAACAGCCAAAAATTTGAATGCAAACCAATTGTAAATCACTCGACTGTAAATTAGCAAAACCGTTCTTTTAAGTCCGCGAGCTCAGAATAATAACATATCATAACATAGATGATTGAAAATATTCAAATGCTACAGTAGTTCTAATTTAAATATTACAACGCAGCTAGGTTTTCAAATTAAAGTCGTCCAAACTTGAATTCAACTTCAGATGCTCGGTCAAATCTTCCTTGAGCTGCTCCTGCATTGTTCGGTGCCGAATTTGTTGATGCATACTCATCAAACATGGCCAGATTCTGATGAGAAAATTGAACAGGATCACCCATGTTCTCAAATTCTAGACCTGCGGCGGCATCTTCACCCTCATTTTTCACGATCATTTCATCACCTCTTTCATCACCTCTCACAAGATTTCTGGATCCTATTGTTTAAAAGGTCCAAGAACAACTGCAAAACGGGCCTAGAGCACTCCAAATGTCCTCTCCACATCCTTTATAGCTCCCCTAAAAAACATCCTTTATAGCTACTTCTTACATGTGTGCTGAATTTATGATATACATTACACTGCTACAAAACAAGCCAGCCACGGTCGCCATGTCGCCGAGAATGCTGGTGCGGTCAGCTCTTCGGTCACGTCTGTATGATCAGCATCAATGTGGATAGGTGATCATCTAGTCGTGTCCGCACTCAGCAACATTAATGCAGGGGAGGGTTCGGGAACACATAGACCAAGGGTTTTGGGTGGGTCAGCGGTGTTGAAGTTGAAGTTGCCCTTAGTTTCTTAAAGAGATAAATGCACTGATGGTCACTAAAATGAGTTGGAAGCACACTAGAGTCACTGAACTTTAGAATACACTCGTTACAGTCATTGTTTATATATAAACGGTGATTCGTCATTGGCCCACTATAGAGCTCCGTATTCTATTTGTATGGCACTTCGTTGACTGGCCCAATAGACTGCATGGCATCTAGCGAAGCATGGTCATTGCCACGTCCTCTCTCTGGCTTGTGGGTCCCATGCGAAATAAACAAATATCCTCTCTAGGCCAACCAAGCTAACCACTTCGAGACAATTCATTTAGCAAAAAAAAAAAAGCAATAATGTCACAACATTTTTCGGGGTTGACCTAAGTCTCTAATATTCCATATCAATCCTATCATGATATTCTCAGACCAGACATTCATGTATGTATATCCCTGCTGCAATGTGTGAATCATTTGATTATGAGGCCTCCATGAGCCGCGAAGAATGGCGCGAAGACCAGCGACTCGACGGCCATGAGCTTGATGAGGATGTTGAGCGACGGCCCGGACGTATCCTTGAGCGGGTCCCCGATGGTGTCACCGATCACGGCGGCCTTGTGCGCCTCCGAACCCTTGGGACCCAGGGACTTGGCGTGCTCCGACGCACCGGCCTCGATGTACTTCTTGGCGTTGTCCCAGGCTCCCCCGCTGTTGGAAGCAGATATGGCCACCTGCACGCCGGACACGAGCGCGCCGGCGAGCAGGCCGGCGAGCGTGTGGACGCCGAAGAATGTGCCGACGACGAGGGGCGCCAGCAGCACCAGCGCCCCCGGGGGCATCATCTCCCTCAGCGACGCGTCCGTCGAGATCCTCACGCAGCTGGCGTAGTCCGGCGTCGCGCGCCCCTCCATCAGCCCCGGGATGGTGCTGAACTGCCGCCGCACCTCCTCCACCATCTTCAGCGCCGCGCTGCCCACGCTCTTCATCGTCATCGCCGAGAACCAGTAGGGGAGCATCCCGCCGGCGAGCATCCCCGCGAACACCTTGGGGCTCAGCACGTTGATCACCGTGACGCCCGCGCGGCTCACGAACGCGCCGAACAGCGCCAGCGACACCAGCGCCGCCGAGCCGATGGCGAACCCCTTGCCGATGGCCGCGGTGGTGTTGCCCGCGGCGTCGAGGGCGTCCGTCCGCTGCCGGATCCTGCGGCTCATGCCGGCCATCTCCGCGATGCCTCCGGCGTTGTCGCTGATCGGGCCGTACGCGTCGATGGCCAGCCCGGTGGCCACGGTGCTGAGCATCCCGAGCGCGGCGATGGCGATGCCGTAGATCGATGCCAGGGTGAAGCTGACGTAGATTGACAAGGCGATGGCTAACACGGGCACGATGACGGATTTGTAGCCGAGCGCCAGCCCGAAGATGACGTTGGTCGCCGCGCCGGTCCTGCAAGAGTCGGCCACGTCCCGAACAGGGCTGCGCAACCCACAAAGTTTCCGAATGAGCACAAACTATCTCACTGCGACAAACGAAATGGATTAACAAACGGATAGTAGAATTAATTACCTGTAAGCATTACTGGTGAAGTACTCTGTGGTGAAGCCGATGGCAAGACCTGCCCATAACCCAATGGCGACGCAGAAGAACACATGCCTGCCATTGCCAACGCCGGCCATTAGTTACCTTAACTTGATCCACCAGTGGCAAAAAATGCATGTACGGGGAGACTCGGCGGCGAGGGCTTACCAGTTCTTGACCTGTTTCTGCTCCCCGAAATCGAACATGGTGAACTTGGCAGGGAGCGCGGCGAAGGTGACGACGAGGGCCGCCACGGTCATCAGCGCGGTGGAGATGATGAGCTGAAGCTTCAGCGCTGGCGCGACCCCGCGGACGGTCTTGACCTTGAAGAAATCGGTGGCGAAGAGCGTGGTGACCAGGCAGACCACAAGCCCCGCCGAGCTTATCAGCAGGGGGTAGCACACCGCCGCAAAGTCGTGGTCGGCGCCGAACGACGAGATCGACGCCACGAACAGCGCCGCGCAGGTGGACTCGGCGTAGGACCCGAACAGGTCGGAGCCCATCCCGGCGATGTCCCCGACGTTGTCGCCCACATTGTCCGCGATCACCGCGGGGTTCCTCGGGTCGTCCTCGGGGATGTTCCGCTCCACCTTCCCGACGAGGTCGGCGCCGACGTCCGCCGCCTTGGTGTAGATGCCGCCGCCGACCCTCCCGAACAGCGCCATGGACGAGCCGCCGAGCCCGTAGCCGGTGATGGACTCGTACAGGCCCTCCCAGTCGTCGTGGTAGTAGAGCCCAAAGAGCTTGATGGCGACGTAGAGCACCAGGAGGCCCAGGGACGACAGGAGGAACCCCATGACGGCGCCCGACCGGAACGCCGTGGCGAAGGCCGCGCCGATGCCGCGGCGCGCCTCCAGTGTGGTTCTCGCGTTGGCGAACGTGGCAATCCGCATGCCGAGGAAGCCCGACACGACGGAGGTGACGGCGCCCAGGAGGAAGGCCATGGTGGTGAACACCGCGTTGGCCAGCGCCGGCTTGCACGTCTTGCCCTTGGTGTACTGGCACGGCTGGCTGGCGGTGCTGAACCGGTGCACGGACCCAAGGAAGAGGAAGATGACCACGGCGAAGATCACCGTGAAGGCCGCCAGGTACTTGTACTGGGTGAAAAGGAACGAGTTTGCTCCTGCAATATTTGACACGTTACCACTCGAATTGTTGTCAAGAGTATGCACGGACCAATGACGAATTTCAAATGGAAACTTTGCTGGTTACACTTGTTTGAAAAAAATTCCTACTAGTTTCAGTGAGTGTGATGTATGATCAATTACTCCCACAATGTAGGACATGTACAAACAGTACAAACACGTTCTTCGATTTTCAACACCTAACACAACAATTTGGGTAACAACAGTAACAATTGGTTGCAGTAGTAACGATCAAATTGAGTAATTTTTCTGATTCAATTGTTTCTCCACCTCCAAAGAAATCTGGTTACACCCGAGAAAACTTCCATATTTATCGAAATGGCATCTATACGCCAAACTTGTTCAAAGTTTTGCCTGGTCTTCCCTCTACACCAAAGTAATGGTAGACCTACGGGCATCTTCAACGGCAACCCACAAAATCCTTCCGCATTCGTCCACGGGCAGGGGGATCAGTCCACAGACATAGATGCGGGAGGCAGCCATCCAATGCTAGCCGCATATATTTTCACAACAACTCAAACAAGCGGACGAAATTCGTTCAAACAAGTGCAGATTTCATATAAACACGGCCTGATTTTATATAAACATGCAGAATTTCATTACAAATACATGAAAGCGGTCCTAGACAGGCTAATCTAAATGATCGCTGGCATCCAGTCCCCGTCTCCGGCCATGAACCAAGAGAACTAAAGCTTCGCCTTTTTCAGCTCTGCCACCGTGACCTCCACATCTGGAGCCCCGAGAACTGAAGTTGTCCGCCTCCACGTCGCCGCCAAACGTCTAATCGGCCTAAAATGTTGAGCCCACAAAGCTTGGCATCGACGGGAGAGGAGCGATGACCTTCCTGGGACACGAGCGGCGGCGACCTACCTTGCACTATCCTTGCTGTCGACGGTACCGCGGACGTGACGGCTTCTTTGTGGTCGTGGCGGCGGGGCGCGGCCTCCTCGTCGTCGGTGTCGCCGAACAACGCCTCGCCCGTGTCGTCCTCGTGCTCCTTGCCGGCGGCCGCTACCTCCGCCACCCGCTGCCGACACCACCATTGGGCGAGGCGGATCTCGTGGGCGGAGCGGTAGGACTCGAGCAGCGCCTCTCGCTCCTCCAGGTCCGCGCCCGGTGCGACTTAATCCTCCGCCTGCAGGTGCTCCTGGAGGAGGTTGTGGTTGTAATTGGCGTCGGCCTACGTCTCCCGGAACTGCTCCTCCCGCACCATGTCCATATAATGGGCACGGGCCTCGCTGATGGTCATGTTGCAATGCACCGGCGAGAGAGGAGAGGAGGAGGATGGTGCTGCGGAGGAAGAGGAGGGTGCCGCGGAGGAAGAGGATGGAGGCGTTGGGTCGTCGTCGGAGGCGTCCTCCATTTGCACCAGTTGGCAGCAATGGCGGTCATGGCCTTCTTCTGCTACGGCATCAGCCCGTCCAAGAGAGCTTTGGTCGTGGAGGGATCCATGACGGGGGAATGGTGTGGAGAGGATGAGTGTGGCTATGGCCGGGGCACCGGGGCAACGGTTTATATAGCACCGGTGGGCGGCGGACGATCGGAAGGGTGGCGCCAGATGAGATGCATCGGAAACCGCGTGCCATCAATGCGGGCGGCAGAGAACGGGCGGCCGTCGTGTCGTTTGAACGCGCGGCAGTCACCTACACCGGGAAGCGGTGCAGACGGCGCTCTCTCGGCCGGCGCGCCGCTTCAATGCCAGCGCCAGTGAGCGGTCGCTTCCGCTCTGGACGGGCATGAATATGGGCGCTGACCAAAAATGCGCGGGAGGGGTAAGGGTTTTTTATGGGTCAGGGCGGTCAGAAACGGGCTTGGGAGCGGTCCGGACTCCCACAAATCTCCCCCACTTTTGTCTCGGGTTTGCGGGAGGAATCGCGTCCGGACCGCCCCGCAGATCTGAAGGAAATATGCCCTAGAGGCAATAATAAAGTTATTATTTATTTCCTTATATCATCATAAATGTTTATTATTCATGCTAGAATTGTATTAACCGGAAACATAATACATGTGTGAATACATAGACAAACAAAGTGTCACTAGTATGCCTCTACTTGACTAGCTCGTTAATCAAAGATGGCTATGTTTCCTAACCATGAACAAGGAGTTGTTATTTGATTAACGGAATCACATCATTAGGTGAATGATCTGATTGACATGACCCATTCCATTAGCTTAGCACCCGATCGTTTAGTATGTTGCTATTGCTTTCTTCATGACTTATACATGTTCCTATGACTATGAGATTATGCAACTCCCGTTTGCCGGAGGAACACTTTGTGTGCTACCAAACGTCACAAGTAAATGGGTGATTATAAAGGTACTCTACAGGTGTCTCCAAAGGTACATGTTGGGTTGGCGTATTTCGAGATTAGGATTTGTCACTCCGATTGTCGGAGAGGTATCTCTGGGCCCTCTCGGTAATGCACATCACATAAGCCTTGCAAGCATTGCAACTAATGAGTTAGTTGCGAGATGATGTATTACGGAACGAGTAAAGAGACTTGCCGGTAACGAGATTGAACTAGGTATTGAGATACTGACGATCGAATCTCGGGCAAGTAACATACCGATGACAAAGGGAACAACGTATGTTGTTATGCGGTCTGACCGATAAAGATCTTCGTAGAATATGTAGGAGCCAATATGAGCATTCAGGTTCCGCTAATGGTTATTGACCGGAGACGTGTCTCGGTCATGTCTACATTGTTCTCGAACCCGTAGGGTCCGCACGCTTAAGGTTTCGATGACAGTTATATTATGAGTTTATGAGTTTTGATGTACCGTAGTTAGTTCGGAGTCCCGGATGTGATCACGGACATGACGAGGAGTCTTGAAATGGTCGAGACATAAAGATTGATATATTGGACGGCTATATTCGGACACCGAAAGTGTTCTGGGTGATTTCGGAGAAAACCGGAGAGCCGGAGGGTTAATGGAACCCTACCGGGAGAAGTAATGGGCCTTATGGGCTTTAGTGGAGAGAGAGAGGGGCAGCCAGGGTGGGCCGCGCGCCTCCTCCCCCCTTGGTCCGAATTGGACTAGGAGAGGGGGGGCGGCGTCCCCCTTTCCCTCTCCCTCCCACTTCCTTCCCCCTCCTAGTAGGAGTCCTACTCCTACTAGGAGGAGGACTCCTCCTTGGCGCGCGCCTATAGGGCCGGCCGGCCTCCTCCCCTTGCTCCTTTATATACGGGGGCAGGGGGCACCCCTAGATACACAAGTTGATCCACGTGATCATACTCTTACCCGTGTGCGGTGCCCCCTTCCACCATAGTCCTCGATAATATTGTAGCGGTGCTTAGGCGAAGCCCTGCGACGGTAGTGCATCAAGATCGTCACCACGCCGTCGTGCTGACGGAACTCTTCCCCGACACTTTGCTGGATCGGAGTCCGGGGATCGTCATCGAGCCGAACGTGTGCTAGAACTCGGAGGTGCCATAGTTTCGATGCTTGATCGGTCGGGCCGTGAAGACGTACGACTACATCAACCAAACGCTTCCATTGTTGATCTACAAGGGTACGTAGATCACACTCTCCCCTCTCGTTGCTATGCATCACCATGATCTTGCGTGTGCGTAGGATTTTTTTTGAAATTACTACGTTCCCCAACAGTGGCATCCGAGCCTAGGTTTATATGTTGATGTTATATGCATGAGTACAACACAAGTGAATTGTGGGCGATATAAGTCATACTGCTTACCAGCATGTCATACTTTGGTTCGGTGGTATTGTTGGACGAAGCGGCCCGGACCGACATTACGCGTACGCTTACGTGAGACCGGTTCTCCCGACGTGCTTTGCACATAGGTGGCTTGCGGGTGACAGTTTCTCCAACTTTAGTTGAACCGAGTGTGGCTACGCCCGGTCCATGCGAAGGTTAAAACAACACCAACTTGACGAACTATCGTTGTGGTTTTGATGCGTAGGTAAGATTGGTTCTTGCTTAAGCCCGTAGCAGCCATGTAAAACTTGCAACAACAAAGTAGAGGACGTCCAACTTGTTTTTGCAGGGCATGTTGTGATGTGATATGGTCAAGACATGATGCTAAATTTTATTGTATGAGATGATCATGTTTTGTAACCGAGTTATCGGCAACTGGCAGGAGCCATATGGTTGTCGTTTTATTGTATGCAATGCAATCGCGCTGTAATGCTTTACTTTATCACTAAGCGGTAGCGATAGTCGTGGAAGCATAAGATTGGCGAGACGACAACGATGCTACGATGGAGATCAAGGTGTCACGCCAGTGACGATGGTGATCACGACGGTGCTTCGAAGATGGAGATCACAAGCACAAGATGATGATGGCCATATCATATCACTTATATTGATTGCATATGATGTTTATCTTTTATGCATCTTATCTTGCTTTGATTGACGGTAGCATTATAAGATGATCTCTCACTACTTATCAAGAAGTGTTCTCCCTGAGTATGCACCGTTGCAAAAGTTCTTCGTGCTGAGACACCACGTGATGATCGGGTGTGATAGGCTCTACGTTCAAATACAACGGGTGCAAAACAGTTGCACACGCGAAATACTCAGGTTATATTTGACGAGCCAAGCATATACAGATATGGCCTCGGAACACGGAGACCAAAAGGTCGAGCGTGAATCATATAGTAGATATGATCAACATAGTGATGTTCACCAATGAAACTACTCCATCTCACGTGATGATCGGACATGGTTTGGTTGATTTGGATCACGTAATCACTTAGAGGATTAGAGGGATGTCTATCTAAGTGGGAGTTCTTTAAGTAAATTAATTGAACCTAAATTTATCATGAAACTTAGCACCTGATAGTATCTTGCTTGTTTATGCTTGATTGTAGATAGATGGCTCGTGCTGTTGTTCCGTTGAATTTTAATGCGTTCCTTGAGAAAGCAAAGTTGAAAGATGATGGTAGCAATTACACGGACTGGGTCCGTAACTTGAGGATTATCCTCATTGCTGCACAGAAGAATTACGTCCTGAAAGCACCGCTGGGTGCCAGGCCTGCTGCTGGAGCAACACCAGATGTTATGAACGTCTGGCAGAGCAAAGCTGATGACTACTCGAAAGTTCAGTGTGCCATGCTTTACGGCTTAGAATCGGGACTTCAACGACGTTTTGAACGTCGTGGAGCATATGAGATGTTCCAGGAGTTGAAGTTAATATTTCAAGCAAATGCCCGGATTTAGAGATATGAAGTCTCCAATAAGTTCTATAGCTGCAAGATGGAGGAGAACAGTTCTGTCAGTGAGCATATACTCAAAATGTCTGGGTATAATAATCACTTGATTCAATTGGGAGTTAATCTTCCAAATGATTGCGTCATTGACAGAATTCTCCAATCACTGCCACCAAGCTACAAGAGCTTTGTGATGAACTATAATATGCAAGGGATGAATAAGACTATTCCCGAGCTCTTCGCAATGCTGAAAGCTGCGGAGGTAGAAATCAAGAAGGAGCATCAAGTGTTGATGGTCAACAAGACCACTAGTTTCAAGAAAAAGGGCAAAGGGAAGAAGAAGGGGAACTTCAAAAAGAATGGCAAGCAAGTTGCTACTCAAGAGAAGAAACCCAAACCTGGACCTAAGCCTGAAACTGAGTGCTTCTACTGCAAGCAGACTGGTCACTAGAAGCGGAACTGCCCCAAGTATTTGGCGGATAAGAAGGATGGCAAGGTGAACAAAGGTATATGTGATATACATGTTATTGATGTGTACCTTACTAATGCTCGCAGTAGCACCTGGGTATTTGATACTGGTTCTGTTGCTAATATTTGCAACTCGAAACAGGGACTACGGATTAAGCGAAGATTGGCTAAGGACGAGCTGACGATGCGCGTGGGAAACGGTTCCAAAGTCGATGTGATCGCAGTCGGCACGCTACCTCTACATCTACCTTCGGGATTAATATTAGACCTAAATAATTGTTATTTGGTGCCAGCGTTAAGCATGAACATTATATCTGGATCTTGTTTGATGCGAGACGGTTATTCATTTAAATCTGAGAATAATGGTTATTCTATTTATATGAGTAATATCTTTTATGGTCATGCACCCTTAAAGAGTGGTCTATTTTTATTGAATCTCGATAGTAGTGACACACATATTCATGGTGTTGAAACCAAAAGATGCAGAGTTGATAATGATAGTGCAACTTATTTGTGGCACTGTCGTTTAGGTCATATCGGTGTAAAGCGCATGAAGAAACTCCATACTGATGGACTTTTGGAACCACTTGATTATGAATCACTTGGTACTTGCGAACCGTGCCTCATGGGCAAGATGACTAAAACACCGTTCTCCGGTACTATGGAGAGAGCAACAGATTTGTTGGAAATCATACATACAGATGTATGTGGTCCGATGAATATTGAGGCTCGTGGCGGATATCGTTATTTTCTCACGTTCACAGATGACTTAAGCAGATATGGGTATATCTACTTAATGAAACACAAGTCTGAAACATTTGAAAAGTTCAAAGAATTTCAGAGTGAAGTAGAAAATCATCGTAACAAGAAAATAAAATTCCTACGATATGATCGTGGAGGAGAATATTTGAGTAACGAGTTTGGTGTACATTTGAAAAATTGTGGAATAGTTTCGCAACTCACGCCACCCGGAACACCACAGCGTAATGGTGTGTCCGAACGTCGTAATCGTACTTTACTAGATATGGTGCGATCTATGATGTCTCTTACTGATTTACCACTATCGTTTTGGGGATACGCTCTAGAGACGACCGCATTCACGTTAAATAGGGCACCATCAAAATCCGTTGAGACGATGCCTTATGAACTGTGGTTTGGCAAGAAACCAAAGTTGTCGTTTTTGAAAGTTTGGGGCTGCGATGCTTATGTGAAAAAGCTTCAACCTGATAAGCTCGAACCCAAATCGGAGAAATGTGTCTTCATAGAATACCCAAAGGAGACTGTTGGGTACACCTTCTATCACAGATCCGAAGGCAAGACATTCGTTGCTAAGAATGGATCCTTTCTAGAGAAGGAGTTTCTCTTGAAATAAATGAGTGGGAGGAAAGTAGAACTTGACGAGGTAACTATACCTGCTCCCTTATTGGAAAGTAGTGCATCACAGAAAACTGTTTCAGTGACACCTACACCAGTTAGTGAGGAAGCTAATGATGATGATCATGAAACTTCAGAACAAGATACTACTGAACCTCGTAGATCAACCAGAGTGAGATCCGTGCCAGAGTGGTACGGTAATCCTATTCTGGAAGTCATGCTACTAGATCATGATGAACCTACGAACTATGAAGAAGCGATGGTGAGCCCAGATTCCGCAAAATGGCTTGAAGCCATGAAATCTGAGATGGGATCCATGTATGAGAACAAAGTATGGACTTTGGTTGACTTGCCCGATGATCGGCAAGCAATTGAGAATAAATGGATCTTCAAGAAGAAGACTGACGTTGACGGTAATATTACTGTCTACAAAGCTCAACTTGTCGCAAAAGATTTTCGGCAAGTTCAAGGGATTGACTACGATGAGACCTTCTCACCCGTAGCGATGCTTAAGTCTGTCCGAATCATGTTAGCAATTGCCGCATTTTATGATTATGAAATTTGGCAGATGGATGTCAAAACTACACTCCTGAATGGATTTCTGAAAAAAGAGTTGTATATGATGCAACCAGAAGGTTTTGTCGATCCAAAGGGAGCTAACAAAGTGTGCAAGCTCCAGCGATCCATTTATGGACTGGTGCAAGCCTCTCGGAGTTGGAATAAACGCATTGATAGTGTGATCAAAGCATTTGGTTTTATACAGACTTTTGGAGAAGCCTGTATTTACAAGAAAGTGAGTGGGAGCTCTGTAGCATTTCTGATATTATATGTGGATGACATATTACTAATTGGAAATGATATAGAATTTCTGGATAGCATAAAGAGATACTTGAATAAGAGTTTTTCAATGAAAGACCTCGGTGAAGCTGCTTACATATTAGGCATTAAGATCTATAGAGATAGATCAAGACGCTTAATTGGACTTTCACAAAGCACATACCATGACAAAGTTTTGAAGAAGTTCAAAATGGATCAAGCAAAGAAAGGGTTCTTGCCTGTGTTACAAGGTGTGAAGTTGAGTAAGACTCAATGCCCGACCACTGCAGAAGATAGAGAGAAAATGAAAGATGTTTCCTGTGCTTCAGCCATAGGCTCTATCATGTATGCAATGCTGTGTACCAGACCTGATGTGTGCCTTGCCATAAGTCTAGCAGGGAGGTACCAAAGTGATCCAGGAGTGGATCACTGGACAGCGGTCAAGAACATCCTGAAATACCTGAAAAGGACTAAGGATATGTTTCTCATATATGGAGGTGACAAAGAGCTCATCGTAAAAGGTTACGTTGATGCAAGCTTTGACACTGATCCGGACGATTCTAAATCGCAAACCGGATACGTGTTTACATTAAACGGTGGAGCTGTCAGTTGGTGCAGTTCTAAACAAAGCGTTGTAGCGGGATCTACATGTGAAGCGGAGTACATAGCTGCTTCGGAAGCAGCAAATGAAGGAGTCTGGATGAAGGAGTTCATACCCGATCTAGGTGTCATACCTAGTGCATCAGGTCCAATGAAAATCTTTTGTGACAACACTGGTACAATTGCCTTGGCAAAGGAATCCAGATTTCACAAGAGAACCAAACACATCAAGAGACGCTTCAATTCCATCCGGGATCTAGTCCAGGTGGGAGACATAGAGATTTGCAAGATACATACAGATATGAATGTTGCAGACCCGTTGACTAAGCCTCTTCCACGAGCAAAACATGATCAGCACCAAGGCTCCATGGGTGTTAGAATCATTACTGTGTAATCTAGATTATTGACTCTAGTGCAAGTGGGAGACTGAAGGAAATATGCCCTAGAGGCAATAATAAAGTTATTATTTATTTCCTTATATCATCATAAATGTTTATTATTCATGCTAGAATTGTATTAACCGGAAACATAATACATGTGTGAATACATAGACAAACAAAGTGTCACTCGTATGCCTCTACTTGACTAGCTCGTTAATAAAAGATGGTTATGTTTCCTAACCATGAACAAGGAGTTGTTATTTGATTAACAGGATCATATCATTAGGTGAATGATCTGATTGACATGACCCATTCCATTAGCTTAGCACCCGATCGTTTAGTATGTTGCTATTGCTTTTTTCATGACTTATACATGTTCCTATGACTATGAGATTATGCAACTCCCGTTTGCCGGAGGAACACTTTGTGTGCTACCAAACATCACAACGTAAATGGGTGATTATAAAGGTGCGCTACAGGTGTCTCCAAAGGTACATGTTGGGTTGGCGTATTTAGAGATTAGGATTTGTCACTCCGATTGTCGGAGAGGTATCTCTGGGCCCTCTCGGTAATGCACATCACATAAGCCTTGCAAGCATTGCAACTAATGAGTTAGTTGCGAGATGATGTATTACGGAACGAGTAAAGAGACTTGCCGGTAACGAGATTGAACTAGGTATTGAGATACCGACGATCGAATCTCGGGCAAGTAACATACCATGACAAAGGGAACAACGTATGCTGTTATGCGGTCTGACCGATAAAGATCTTCGTAGAATATGTAGGAGCCAATATGAGCATCCAGGTTCCGCTATTGGTTATTGACCGGAGACGTGTCTCGGTCATGTCTACATTGTTCTCGAACCCGTAGGGTCCGCACGCTTAAGGTTTCGATGATAGTTATATTACGAGTTTATGAGTTTTGATGTACCGAAGTTAGTTCGGAGTCCCGAATGTGATCACGGACATGACGAGGAGTCTCGAAATGGTCGAGACATAAAGATTGATATATTGGACGGCTATATTCGGACACCGGAAGTGTTCTGGGTGATTTCGGAGAAAACCGGAGAGCCGGAGGGTTACCGGAACCCTACCGGGAGAAGTAATGGGCCTTATGGGCTTTAGTGGAGAGAGAGAGGGGCAGCCAGGGTGGGCCGCGCGCCTCCTCCCCCCCCCTTGGTCCGAATTGGACTAGGAGAGGGGGGGGGCGGCGCCCCCCTTTCCCTCTCCCTCCCACTTTCTTCCCCCTCCTAGTAGGAGTCCTACTCCTACTAGGAGGAGGACTCCTCCTTGGCGCGCGCCTATAGGGCCGGCCGGCCTCCTCCCCTTGCTCCTTTATATACGGGGGCAGAGGGCACCCCTAGATACACAAGTTGATCCACGTGATCATACTCTTACCCGTGTGCGGTGCCCCCTTCCACCATAGTCCTCGATAATATTGTAGCGGTGCTTAGGCGAAGCCCTGCGACGGTAGTGCATCAAGATCGTCACCACGCCGTCGTGCTGACGGAACTCTTCCCCGACACTTTGCTGGATCGGAGTCCGGGGATCGTCATCGAGCCGAACGTGTGCTAGAACTCGGAGGTGCCGTAGTTTCGGTGCTTGATCGGTCGGGCCGTGAAGACGTACGACTACATCAACCAAACGCTTCCGTTGTCGATCTACAAGGGTACGTAGATCACACTCTCCCCTCTCGTTGCTATGCATCACCATGATCTTGCGTGTGCGTAGGAATTTTTTTGAAATTACTACGTTCCCCAACAAGATCGATACAGCCTCGCATTGAATGGCTTCCGCGGTCGAGACAGTTGGATCCAAAAGGTTGCGGGAGGTTTACGGGTCAGTGTTGAAGATGCCTAAGTAGAACTATTTACGGGTTTAGCATTAATATTGGACATAGGGGAAGGAGGTGCCCATGCAGTGAAATTCAGAGGAATTGGGGGAGGTGCCCATCCATTAAAACTTTTGTAGCCTGCCCGTAGATGTAGGATTACCGCTCTACACCTACCCATCAATTCCAGCACCAGCGACTGTGCACACGCACCAGTCAAGCATCCGCCTTGCGTTCCCAACTCGGGTTCGAGTACATGTTTTATCTCTTTCGTCCAAATGGAAAAGACAACGCTCCTACGGGGCTCTAAGATCTTCTGCTGGTAGATACATCAAATCCGCCCCCTCAAATGTATCCGCAGACAGTCATCTGTCACACCTTAAATTTCTCATTCCACAAGCAGATATCTTAAATATGAATCCTTTCATACAATCACATACAACATAAAACCTAATCTAAATCTACGGCAGTGCCATGGCCATGCCCGGCTGAGCCTCTTGGATTGAAGGTGCACTAGCTGACAAGGTAGAGTAGGACATGGGTCACGACTAGCTTACGGGACTTGAGGCGACGCCTTCTCTCATGCCCTACTCTTCTTGGTCGGAGCCCATGGCCACGACGCCGCCAGTTAATGTGAGGTCCATGATAGATCCATCATGGTCGAAGCCCGACACGTCCACCACAACTGGTTGGGACGCGAGGGGTTGCCGATCACTCGTAGAGGCGTCGGGGCGTGCGACTCCGCCTTGCTGACCTCTGCCGTGGCTACTCGTGCTCTCTGTCTCGCACGACGGGCACACCACGCCATAGCCTCCCCACCAGACAAGCCATAGGTGCGGGTGTTTACCTCCGACTCGGGGTGGCAATGAAGGAGTTGCACCTCCGCCACGGCGTTGGGGTGTCAGATGGACCGCACGGCCTCCGGTGAGCTAGATGTGACCCACCTAGCGCCCGATCCAAGCGCCATTTGAGCGGATGCAATGGATTCCCGCCAAATCGAGTCCGACCGGTGTCTCGCGGTCTCCTTTAGTGAGCGGATGCAATGGATTCCCGCCAAACGGACGGCCATCTCCTCCTCGAGACCATGTGGGACGAGGTCCCAGTCCACAGATTGAGTGGCTGAGGACTGAGATCCGCTGCCCACCATGCCGGAGATCGTCGAAAGAGAGTTGGGGGCGGAGTGAAGTGGAGTTGAATGGAGTAAAGTGGCTAGGGCTTGGTCCGGGGAGCGGATGTGGGGTTGGGGTGAGCTAGCATGTGCCGAGTCTGACGTGACAGACGCACCTGGGCCTCCCCTTATCCATCCCAGATTTAGGCTGAATATGAAATGTGCTGATTAGTTCGGATGTATGGGGTTGGTTTGAGAACCCTGTTTGGGTCGGGTTTTTTTTTCTTTCCTTTTTTGACTAATCATTTACCGTCCTGGTGGGGTTGTTTGGAGAATCTGGTTGTAGATGCTCTAGAACTTGCTTCATTAAGTTTATGCTGAACCAGCAATAAGAACAGGTCTTGAGGCTATTGCAAAGTCGATCAAGTTAATCAAAGAAATAGAACCATACTTCCTAGTTAAGTAAACAGAATGGGATAAAGAAAAGTTGTAACAATATGGCGTCTCCGGCGGCCCGTCGAACACGTGCCAGGTTAGGTGCCACCACTACTTGGTCAAATCTTTGGCAGAGCATCTTTTCGTGAACGAGGAGCAAGTCACAGATCAAGCATATTTAATTTTCCAATGGCCTGGATTTCCTCAGAGTTGACTTGTGGCGTATAAATTATGTCAGCAGCAAGGTGTTTGAGCTGATCATCTGCTGTTGGTCAATGGTTTTGACAGTGCATCTTTACTTAACATCAGGATAAAGTGCTTCGTCTATTTCGGAGCAAGTTCCACATCCAACACGTCTGTAAAGAACTCTGGATGAGGAGATTGTGCAGTTAATTGCGTTCGATTAGAGTTGAACATGACCCGTTTACAAAGTCCAGATCATGAATTTCTCAAAAACGTAAATGCGTCGAATCTGACAAAGACAAATTCTCTGAACTCTAGCATGCTACACCACCGTGCCGAAATTAAAGATGATTTTTTACGAGAGTGACTAATTAGTTTACACGAGAGAAATATCCTTTTATATAGTTATTATTAAACATATTGGTCTGCATATATGTCTTCGTGAAAGATCAAATGTTACTACTAATTCGTACAAAATTGGATAAACAAAATTAATCCCTAGCGGCAGTAGTGAGTAGTGACCCATAAATAAGGGCTAAATCTTTCGCAAAAATAAATAAATAAGGGCTAAACAAACAACACCAACCAAGAAAAGCGTTTGAATTTGAAACCCGCTATTGAAGGAGCCCGCAGGAGAAACTCAAGATAAGCACGAACGGAACTCACCGACTGAAATGGCGTTCTGGATCTCCGCGCACCTGGCCACGGCCGCCGGGCCGTCGCCTCCATCCTCCTCGTCGTCGCTCTCGCCGCCTCCACCGCCGCCGATACCGGCGTCCTCCTCGTCCTCCGTCCGGAACACTGGCCGCCCGTGTACGCCGTTGCCGGCCGGCGCGTAGGCGGACACCTTCACCTTGGCGACGAGGAACCACTGCCAGAGCGCGAAGGCAATGCCGACCACGGCGCACGCCGGGATGACCGCGTCGGCCACGGAGAAGCCCATCGCGCGCGCCCCTGGAACCAGCGGAAAAGCAAGAGTATAGAAGGGGGAGAGAGAGGGGCTTGAAATTTGAAGTTGTGGAGGATTTTGTGAGCGTGGCAACCGGGAAGGCTGGCGAGATCGAGGGCAACTGCCTTCCTCCTCCGATGGAGTAGGCGGTATTAAGCAACGGGGTCAGCGTTGAGTATGGTGCGCTGTATGTACGGTTAGCTTAGCAGGGGGGTAACATAGGCTGCTTCGTCGACAGGGCATGTGGTGGGTGATAAACTGATAATCTTCAACCCTCGAATAGAAACGACAGAAATAGTCAAAATTGTTGGTGTAGTGCATACCTAAGGTGGAACAAACATTAGGCCATCTCTACCTCTCTAGTGTGAGCCCAAGGCGGTTCGTATGGGGCTTGGAATCGGTTCAATACGGTAGCTGGAGCCAGCCGATTCCAAGTGAGACAAAGGAACTTGTTTCCTTCGGCTCCAACCAATTAAACTACAATTTCTACTACTCTGAAACAACCCAGATGCTGTTGTCGTAATATGGTCTCTTCTTCCCAACCATGCAGGATGCTGGGGTTCCCGCTTCCTAGGGCCTTCGAGGGCGAAGAGCACCCTGCGCCGTCTGTTTCCAGGTCGCGTGCGTGGGGTGCTCTCAAAGACTCTCCGCACCGTCCGATTTGTCTGGACAACACGGATCCGGGCGACCCACCTCAATGGTTCATGATGGGTAGACGCGCGCCGAGCCACCATAATGCGGTGGCATTGCGTCGCACCTCCGTGAGGAGGCTCACGCACGACGGGCCGATTGGACCCGCCTATCGGTGTCCTCACCCGACGAGGACCACCCGGCTGGCTCCTGGGGCTCTCCACATCGTCCGGTCTGCTCGGGCGGCCTACCTCAGATGTGCATGGCGAGTCGATCGTGGGCTTGGACGGTGTCGGGGTTAGGGCAAGTTTCGATTCTGACAATGAGTACTAGAGATATGAAAGAGGAACGGAGCCTAACTGCAACGCAGGTGTGACACTCGGTTTTTACGAATTCAGATCCCTCTCGGAGGAGGTAACAGCCCTACGCCTTGGTGTTGAGGCTTGTTTTCTCTTGGAGTGAATGATTACAAGGAGTGCTTAACCCCTGCTCAGGAGGAAGAGGGGAGCTTCTATAGAATACGCCGCGGCCCTTTTACTCCTACATTAAAGGGTGGTTTAATAGGTATAACTACGACACTTACTAGTGTTAACAGTCACAATTACGACAGTTACAGGTAACGGTAGCCATGACTATGGTTAAACCCCGACTTAAGACTACTCGGCCGTTGCAGTCCCCACGCCGCCCCTTTGCCTTCCTTGTCCGAGTGGTGGTGGTTGGGTCGACTGAAGGGAAGACGTCCGAGTGCTGTCGGTGCGTCCGAGTGGACTTCTTGTCATACGCATCCGAATGCGCCTATGGTCTAGGGACCTACCAACGATGGTATGGGGCCCTAGATAAGGCTTAGATGTCAGGTCCTTGACCCTACCTATAATAGGTGACCCTACCATACGGGCCACCGTCGCATGGTGTTTTCAATCGCTCGACGCCCGCGTGTGGTTTGGTGGCCAGGACCGCTTGTCCGCGTTGCTGGCCTGTGTCGGGTTAGTTGGCTCGCGTCGGCCGGTTGTGGGCGAGGGCCCGACTGTTGTGAGGCCAGACGAGTGCTTGTAGAGGGCTCTATGGTTGTGGGCAGAGTGTGAGGCCACCCGACTTTGAGGTCCATCAATGCATGTTTTGCGATGACAAGAGGCCGGGTCGGCAGCACGTCGTTTGATGGACCTGTCATGCGTCGGGGTGGCGCTTGCGTGCAACGTCTGCCCGGACGGTATTGTTCGTTGTCATATGTCGTTGGGTGCGCTCGCCCATTTGTGTTGGTTCACTATTCGTATATAAGGATGTGTTTGGTAGCATTCTCATCCTAACATGGTTTGTTTTTCTCTGATACATATTGAGTACATGCATTTGTTGTTGTTTGGTAACGGTGTATGTGCTGAGAAATGCTAAGCTGAGACTCTGTGTTGGCAGCTTGCATCTGTTTAGACATACCCGTCGGTACCGTTGCAACCAGTATTTTCAGATAAGTGAACAAAAAAAATTCAAAATTGTGAACAATTTTTGGAAACATGAAAAAAAACATTTTTCGAAATTCTGAAGTTTTTTGTAAGCTTGATTTTTTTTAAAAAAATTGAAACAAATTTAGAAAATCACCAAAAAAATAAAAAAAACATCCGATTTTTTTAAAATTTAAACCGGCTTTAAATTTCTGATTTTTTTTGAAAATTTAAACACCAAAATTTGAAAATTTCAACAAAATTTGATAATGGGTACAATTTTTTGAAAATATCAATATTTTTTTTTGAAAAACTGAACAAATTTTAACATTTTTTGGTATTCAAAACATATATTAAAAGTTATTTATTTTAGAAATTCATATTTTTTAAAACATGTTGTCGCTCGCTTCGCTCATGCATGTTGACCAACGAACGGCTGTTGGTGTGTTCTTTCTTCGTGCATGCTAAGAGGGCATTTGGGCTGAACTCGTGTATGCCGAGGAGGCCCCGTGCAGGCTGCCAAACATTCAAAAATAGATCGAGGAGGGGACTTTTGAGCTCATGCAACCTCCATTCATTTTACCAAACACACCCTAAAATGCACCCTGTCTCAAAAAAAAACACATAGCTCCCATTGTGAAGTTCAGTCATATATATGGGCAACGTTTCTCGCGGCCCGCTGTGCGCGCTGCTTCTCGCCACTCTCAACGAGGGTGGAAAACGAGCGGTGCTCCGGCGGCCCCGCAACTGCAGCCTCTTCCTCCGCGCCTTCGTCCGTTAATCCCACTCTCCGACCAGGCAACCGCCACCGCCTCATGCCTTTAAAGCGAGCCAGAGGAGAGAGGGGCAGGAGCAACCCAATAAGCTAGCGGGACGCCGGAGAGAGGGGGTGGAAGCTGCCACGCGCGCTTCGCCCAAGCCCCCCTCCTCCTCGCCCTCCCCTCGCCGCTCACGCCGTTCATAGCGTAGTACGTAGCACTTACGCGCGCGCGCAGCGCGGGCGAGAGAGACAAAGCTCGTCGGCCGGCTGTCTCTCGCCTGCCATGGGAACGGAGGTGCTCCGCCCGCACGACTGCCTGACCCGCGTCCGCCACCACGCCCACGCCCACGCCCACGCCGGCTCCAGGCGGTCGCCGCGCCCGGCCGCGAGGAGGCGCCGCGGCACCGCTCGGCGCGCCCAGGCGGCGTCGCCCCTGCCGCAAGAGGTGCGGGTCAAGGTGTCGCCCGCCACCGCGGACGCCGCGTACGCCGGGCCAGCGTTCGGCGTCATGTCGCCGTCGCCGCGGGCGCTGCCGCTGCCGCGCTTCAGCAACACCAAGACGGCAGCCCCGGCCACCGTGGAGGACTCGGCCACGCGGGAGCTCCGGCGGCTGCTGGGCCTCGAGCGGCCGGCCAACTAACCGCGCGCGAGAAATCTGACGAGCAGGCCATGGACTGTAAGACAATAAATTTTGGGGAATCAGCACAACCCTCTAGGGGTGGCTTATCTCATTATATATAATGGTTGAGTTACAATACGTACATAAGTACAGAAGTTATACATAGTCTAACACCCTCCCTCAATCTTAGCCACTTTCTAAAGAACTGAGAAGGGTAAGATTGCGCCTACAAGCCTCAAACTGTGGTAGCGGTAAAGGCTTAGTGAAGATGTCTGCAAGTTGATCCTTAGATGAGATAAACTTGATCTGGAGTTGCTTCTGCGATACACGTTCCCGTACAAAGTGATAGTCAACTTCAATGTGTTTCGTTCGGGCATGAAATACTGGATTTGCAGAAAGGTATGTAGCACCGATGTTATCACACCAAAGAATAGGAGGCTGTGGTTGAGACAAACCCAACTCCTGAAGCAAAGACTGCACCCAAATAATCTCTGCAGTAGCATTAGCCACAGCCTTGTACTCAGCTTCAGTACTGCTACGTGACACAGTAGCCTGTTTCCGAGCACTCCAGGCGATCAAATTAGAGCCAAAGAATACTGCATAACCCCCCGTGGATCGCCTGTCATCTGGGCTACCAGCCCAATCTGCATCAGAGAAGGCCGAAAGGACCCGAGAGGAAGTCGGCCGAATATGCATACCAAATGTCAGGGTGAACTGAACATAACGAAGAATGCGTTTAACAGCAGCCCAATGAGTATCTCTGGGAGCCTGAAGATACTGACAAACCCTGTTAACAGCATAAGAGATATCTGGTCTCGTGATCGTCAAGTACTGAAGTCCACCAACAATGCTCCTGTACTCTGTGGCATCCGCAGGAGACAAAAGCTCACCATCAACAGCTGTTATCTTGTCGGTAGACGACATGGGTGTGGTGGTCGGTTTGCACTTCAGCATGCCAGCTCTTTGTAACAACTCCAAGGAGTACTTCTTCTGCGTAAGGACAAGACCAGTAGCACGAGAAGTGACCTCAACTCCAAGAAAGTAGTGAAGCTTCCCAAGATCTTTGACCGCAAAATCAGCACCAAGAGAGCAGACAAGAGCATCAGCAGCATACTGAGAAGAGCTGACAAGGATAATATCATCGACATATACCAAAAGATACATAGTGACTTCTGGCTTCTGTAGAAGAAATAATGAAGTGTCAGCAGTGGACGGCACAAACCCATGAGCACGAAGGGCAGAGGCAAGGCGGGCATGCCAGGCACGAGGAGCTTGCTTCAAACCATATAGTGCTTTGGAAAGACGACAGATATAGTCAGGACGATCAGGATCAGAGAAACCAGGCGGCTGTTTCATATAAACCTCTTCCTCCAAAAATCCATGTAGAAAAGCATTCTGCACATCAAGTTGACGAAGTGACCAACCACGAGAAACAGCAATGGAGAGAAGAAGCCGAATAGTGGTAGGCTTGACGACAGGACTGAAGGTGTCCTCATAGTCAAGACCATGACGCTGCCGAAAACCGCGAGCAACAAGTCGCGCTTTGTAACGCTCAATAGATCCATCCGAATGCTTCTTCACTTTGAATACCCATTTTGAGTCAATAACATTTACCCGTGGTGGTGGAGGAACGAGAGTCCATGTCTTGTTACGAAGAAGAGCATGAAACTCCTGCTCCATAGCCTCTCGCCAATGTGGAATGCGCAGGGCAGCCTGATATGAGCGAGGCTCAGAAGATGGATCCGCAACAGCAGCAGCCAAACAAGCAGCCAACCAAGCAACCGTACCATCCTTACGTTCCTTAGGTTTGAAAATGCCACTGCGACTGCGTGTATGTGGTCGGGACACAGGAACCACCGAGGTCGACGGAGCAGCCTGCAACGGGCTGGAGGACGGCGACGTTGACGAGTCAGCCGGTGACGAGGAGCCAGTCACGGTAGCCTCGGACTCGGTCGACGAAGAAGGCCGGCCCACCGGCGAAACCGGCAGAGCAGACGAAGCAGCTGGCGACTCCGGCATCACAGACCGGGCCGTTGGCGAGCTCGGCATAGTGGGCCGTGGCGCGGCCGGTGTCGCGGGCCGATCCGCGGATGAAGGCGACGTGAGGACCCGAGCCGCGGGCGAAGACGGCGTGACGGGCCGAGCCGCAGGCGAAGACGGCGTGACGGGCGAGCCGCGGGCGACTCGGCGGCCGCTGGCGAAAAAGGCCGAGCCGCTGGAAACTCGGCGATCGCTGGCGTAGCGGACCGAGCAGTGGAGATGCTCGGCGCGACGGGCTCGTCGGGTGACCATGCATGGGCACGCGAATCGACGCCATGCAACATAGGGCGATCGACGTGCCCACCAGAAGACGACGATGATGATGGTGAATCCTCCAACAGCTCCAAACGAGCTCCACGTCCGGTTCCTGCACCATGGTTAGGTAACAGCAAAGGAGAGTATGCAACATCATCAAATTGGTCAGAAGCAACAGAGGATGAATGCAGGGATGGTGGTTCGACAGTAGACACAGGAAGGTTGGCAAAGGGAAAAACATGCTCATCAAACACGACGTCCCGAGATATATAGACACGATTAGTGGGAACATGAAGACATTTGTAACCTTTATGAAGAGAGCTATAGCCAAGAAAAACACACTTCTTAGAACGAAACTCAAGCTTGCGCTTGTTATATGGACGAAGATGCGGCCAGCAAGCACACCCAAATACCTTGAGAAAGGTATAATCAGGTTGTTCATTAAGGAGAACCTCAATGGGAGTCTTCATGTTTAAAACACGAGTAGGAGTACGGTTGATGAGAAAGCATGCAGTGGTGAAAGCATCACTCCAAAACCGAAACGGAACAGATGCATGGGCCAAAAGAGTAAGACCAGCTTCAACAATATGACGATGCTTACGTTCGACTGAACCATTCTGCTGATGTGTATGTGGACATGCTAAACGATGAGCTATCCCAAGCGACTGAAAGAAAGAGTTGAGGTTGCGATACTCGCCCCCCCCAATCCGACTGGACATGAACAATTTTGTGCTTGAGAAGACGTTCAACATGTTTTTGAAACTGAACAAAAATATCAAACACATCAGATTTGCGTTTAATAAGGTAAAGCCAGGTAAAGCGACTATAAGCATCAACGAAACTGATATAGTAATTATGACCACTGACAGAAGTCTGAGCAGGACCCCATACATCTGAAAACACAAGTTCTAAAGGATGTTTCACCTCACGACTGGACTCCGAAAAAGGAAGTTGATGACTCTTCCCCTGCTGACAAGCATCACACACTGCTACATCTTTATTACTAGACAAACTAGGAAGCTCATGACGACGCAAAATATGACGGACAATAGGTGTGGCCGGGTGACCAAGACGAGCATGCCACTGTGACGGAGAGACCCGAACTCCACTGAAAACGCGAGCGACGCCAGGATGCTCCAGACGGTAGAGGCCCTGGCACAACCGCCCACTAAGAAGAATGTCCCTCGTGCCCCGATCCTTAATAAAAAGATCAAAAGGGTGAAATTCACAAAGCACATTATTATCACGTGTGAGTTTAGGAACTGAAAGAAGATTACGGGTCACAGATGGAACTCGAAGAACATTGCGAAGCTGAAGATTCCTATTGGCATGTCTAGTGAGAAGAGATGCTTGACCAATATGAGAGATGTGCATACCTGCTCCATTGGCGGTGTGGATCTTGTCGGAGCCATGATAGGGTTCACGAGTGTGAAGCTTCCCCATCTCGCTGGTCAGATGCTCTGTCGCCCCAGAGTCCATGTACCAGTGTGGATCGATGGAGTAGGACTGAGTGTGTCCCTGTTGCTTCTGCGGCGCGGGACGATCAGCCATGGCGACCTGACGGGCATTGTTGCGTGTATCTTTGCCGTCATTGCCAAGACCAAGGAAGCTTCGCTGGAAGCGCTTATGACACTTGGAGGCCCAGTGCCCATCGCGGCCACAAAGCTGACACACACGTGGACCGCCAGCCCCCGGTAAGGTCGCAGTAGGTGGGGGGGCCGAGGCGGGCGACGGTGGCAGCCCCAAGGGAGACCGGGGTGATGAAGAAGAGCGGCCACCCTTGGTGGCGGCGTTGGCCGAGAGGGAGCCAGTGCCCCTGGTGCGGCGAGTCTCGACCCGTTGCTCAGTGAGAAGGAGCCGAGAGAAAACCTCGTGTGCCAGCATGGGTGTCGAGTTGCCCCGCTCGTTGATGATCTCGACTAAGGCATCATACTCCTCATCAAGACCATTGACAATAAACGAGTTGAACTCGGAGTCGGTGAGGGGCTGTCCAATGGAGGCCAATGTGTCGGCGAGGCCCTTGACCTTGTTGTAGAACTCAGTGGCAGTGGAGTCAAGCTTCTGACACTCTCCAAGCTGACGACGGAGTGCAGAGACACGAGCCTGGGACTGCGCTGCAAAGGTGCGCTCAAGGATGGTCCAGGCCTCATGAGACGTCTTCGCGAAGACAACAAGGCCGGCAACTGCCGGCGAGAGCGACCCCTGGATGGAGGAGAGGTTCGCCTGGTCCTGCCCCGTCCAGACGCGATGGGCCGGATTGTAGACCGGACCGTGCACGCTGTCTACCAGCGCGGGTGGGCAGGGAAGCGATCCGTCGACGTAGCCTAGCAGGTAGTGACTCCCCAAGAGCGGGAGAACCTGCGCACGCCAGAAGATGTAGTTGTCGGCGGAGAGCTTGATGGTGATGAGATGACCGAAGTGAAACGGCGGCGGCGAAGACGATCCCATCGAGGAGGCTGCCTGGGGTGCAAACACCATGGAGGCAGCCAGAGGCACCGAAGCCGATGCGGGAGGAGGCGGGACCGCAGCCAGGGCGGGCGCCGCAAAGCTCGCGGCCGGTTCGGACGCCGCAAGGCCGCGGCCGGGGCGGACGCCGCCAACCCCGCCAGCGGGGCGGTGTGATCCGCTTGCGGCAGGAGCGGCGGGACGACGCCTGCGGAGTCCGCAGCGGACGGCGGCGCCGCGGTGTGGACTACGAGGTCACGCCCAAGCGAGGGCGCCGGCGGCGTGGAGAAGACGGAGCCGATGCTCCTTGTCCCGATCGGAGCCGGAACGGAGACGGCATCGAGCGGGAGGTTGAGCAGAGCCGCAAGAGAGGCCGGGAGGAAGCCCGCAGCAGTGGAACCGGTGGTGGCGGCGCTCGACATGGCGGCGGCGCGATCGGTGGCGCGGCGGCTGCGGTGAAGGCGGCGGCGGCTGCGGCGGCGGTCGGGTATTAGGGTTTAGAAGCGGAAGCGATCGTAACCTAGCGTGATACCATGTAAGACAATAAATTTTGGGGAATCAGCACAACCCTCTAGGGGTGGCTTATCTCATTATATATAATGGTTGTGTTACAATACGTACATAAGTACAGAAGCTATACATAGTCTAACATGGACTCAGCGAACCAAGAAAAGGGTGTGTCAAGATGTACGTGTGGGTCTCTTCCATTGATTCTTTCCGGTCAATCTCCGCCCCTGCCTCTCCGACGGCGCGCGTTCCCGGGGCCTCCCCCGTCCGGTGTTTTTGTCAAGGACCGAGGGTTTGTGCGGGACCCGTCGTAGGAGAGGGGGCTAAACTTGAGGAAGAAGAAATGATGAAATGGCGGGAAGATTTGATGTGGTTGAGATGTGGCTAACTGAATCTGATCATCTTCAGATTTGCTCTTGTGATGCTCAAAAATTGGGATAGCTCAAACTTCTTGTCGACAACTGGACCAGTTGATTAGGTGTAACAACTTGTACATAAACTTTCAATCGGAGAACAACACGAACTTATTTCGGTGGGTAATTACATGATACAACAATGCAGAGGAATATGAAACACACGCTTTCAAGGCGAAATTCAGACAAGTTAAGCGCCCCCCTCTTCCAAGTTGCTCGCAATCCACACGAATACAGGAGATACAGGATAGAACATATATATACTTAGCATGTTGTCCATATACAGAGCCATGGAAGGCTCAGATCTTGCGGACAAGAACTTGAGCACCGTACTGGGGTTGGAGGGTCATCACCATCATCGGCGCATGAACATAGGATGGCGAGACATCAATCACAAACCGCTGGAGGACCATTGCAATCACCAGCTTTGCCTCAACCATCGCAATATTCTGGCCAACACAGATGGCAGGGCCAATCCCAAAGGGGAAGTACGCGCCGAGGTGATAGCTCTTGTCATCTGCAAACCTCGACGGATCGAATTCCTCCGCATCAGCACCCCATATGTCGACATCATGGTGAATGTCAACAAGGGGCAGGTTGAGCTGCATGCCCGCAGGGATGTCAGGTTTGCCCAGCTTGACATCCTTAGTGGCTGTCCTGCTGAGAGACAAAGCTGGAGGGTAGAGCCTGAGGGTCTCCTTCAGCACCATATTTACCTGATATCATGTCAGCATTGCTAGTGTTATTCACAATGTTCCAATGAGATATCATTCAGAATTAAAAAAAGGCTGTAGCATTCAGGTTTTCCGCGTTTGGGTGCTTGTTCTTGCCACATACTTGATGGACTTCATCGCGTGCTTTATCTTGCCACTCTTTATGCAATGCCGATAGAAGTGTTGCCCATGTTAACAAATTTGCAGTTGTTTCTTTACCGGCAAAGTAAAATGTCTTGCACTCATCAATGATCTCTTCAATTCCCATTTTAAACCCATTGTCTGTTTTGCTGGCTGATAGCATCAATCCAAGCAAATTTTTGGAGTCCTCACACTTCCTTCCATTGGTCTCAATCAATTTGCGCAGAGAACTTCGGATTTCCTGGTTTAGGCTATGCCTTCTTCGGTTCTTCTTTGTCGGTACGAACCTAAGAAATAAATAGGTCATATTATTTTTCCCTCAACTGTAAAGTTTGATTGAATAGCATGAATGGCTGAAGCAAACTTTTTTTATAATTGTAAAGTGAATGAACAAGTAGGGGAAACTAATTGTTTATTGATAGAGAAAATCGTGACCCAACTCGAGTCCATGAGTTAATCACACCTGAAGCCAGGAAAGTAGAAGGTTCTCATTGCAAGGAGGGCAAGTTTTATCTGTTCTTCTTGCAATTGAAAAACTCGCTTTCCTTCCTCATAGCTACTTCCAAATGCCACACAGGAAATGACATCAGAACTCAAAGTTTGGAATTTTTTACTTGCATCAATCTCAAACTCAGTGTGGGTTCCTCCTTGGACTGCCCATTTGTCCAGCATGGATGAGGCGATTGCTGACATTTCTGGTATCCAGACCTACAAAGAATCCAAAATGAGTTTGGTGGTAAACAATATTTTACTAACAATGTTACTTAGAACACAACTGTTGATCACATCAACAACATGTCATTAGAAACAACAAACATAGATTATCTAGAAATGAATAAAGGACCACAGACACCATAGACCATGAACTACTCCAGTAGCTTCTGCCAGCAACAATTTGTGCATGAAATAACTACTAATGCAAATGGTTTCATTTAAGTTACAAATGTTATCAATCAATATACAACGGTTGCGTATATGTTAAGCAATTCAGATAAATACCATTCCAAATATTAATTGACACATTGATGGAATTCAAATCAAAGTTAGCTGAAATAATGTCACTTTCAGGAAAGAATTGCTTGAAATAAGTGTGCATGCGGCCTCTTCACTAATAACATCAAATTCAAACCAGTGAAAAGAGCAATAGTTCTATAAAGGGTTTAATGATACCCTGATTTCACTGAAAATGGATTTGGAAAATAATTGCAGAATGCTAAAGGGCTCTGGGCAAAGATTTGGATATTTTCATTGGCCCTATGAGAAGAGTTCCCAATTATAGGATAGCATTCAGTATAATAGTCCACAGCAACCAAGATTTTAGCAAGACCCCCGATATTTGGGCCGAACACCAGCGCATCATGGTGGCCGAGAACGCGGCCCTCACGGCCTTGTTCTCGGAAGAGGAAGTCTGGATGGCCATCAAGGGCATGAATCCGACTTCCGCCCCAGGCCCGGACAGCCTCCCGGTGAAGTTCTTCCAGACGTTCTGGAGTGTCATCAAACCTGAAGTGATGGCTCTCTTCGACGAGTTCTACGTAGGCTCCATTGACTTGACCCGGCTTAACTACGGGATCATCACCCTCAACCCCAAGGTTCCTGGGGCCTCGGACATCCGCCAGTTTCGCCCGATCACCGTGATCAATGTGATCTTCCGCATCCTGGCAAAGGGGTACGCCAATAGGGTGACCTCGCTTGCCGATCGGGTCACCCATCCCAATTAGTCGGCCTTCATCCAAGGCTGGTATATTCTTGATGGGGTTTTGGTTTTCCATGAAGTCCTTCACGAGGTCCGCGCCAAAAATCAGAAGGCGGTCTTCCTGAAAATTGACTTTCATAAAGCCTACGACACGGTTCACTGGCCCTTCCTCCGGGAGGTTCTGCTTCGCAAGGGTTTGATGACCAGTGGGTCACGCGGGTCATGTAGATGGTTTCATCCGGCCATACTGCAGTAAACATCAATGGGGAGATTGGCCCCTTCTTCCCCACCCAATGTGGGGTTAGGCAAAGGCGATCCTTTCTCCCCCTTTATATTTAATATGGTGGTCAACGCTCTCGCCACCATCCTTGACAAGGCCAAGGCCGCGGGACATATCCACGGCATCGTCCCTCACCTTGTAGGAGGTGGTGGGGTCTCCCTCGTACAATATGTCGATGACACCATTCTCATGGTGGAAGGTTCCGCGACCGACATTGCAAATCTGAAATTTCTCCTCCTCTGCTTCCAACAAATGTCAGGTCTCAAGATCAACTTCGACAAGAGCGCGGCCATGGTCCTCGGCTACGGCCCGGACGAGTGCCAGAGTATTGTGGATCGCCTCAATTGCCCGCTGGGTTCCTTCTCCACATCCTACCTGGGGATACCACTCGGTTGACTTTGGCGGAGCTGTGCCCGACGATGACTAAGCTCCAACACCGAGTAGAACCCTGGCGGGGTAGATGGTTGTCCAAGGCGGCACGGACAATGCTCATTAACTCCTGTCTATCTAGCATGTTGTTGTTCATCATGAGCTTCTACAGCCTTCCTGAGATCCTTCACCATGAGATAGCCACACTCCAGGCACGTTTCTTCTGGGCGGGTGAGGGCGATAAACAGAAATACCACATGGTCCGATGGGCCGAGATCTGTAAGCCACACGACCAGGGTGGGCTTGGGATCATGTCCTCTGAACATATGAACATTGCCCTGCTCACATGTTGGTTGTGGCGCATAGCGAACGGGGATGGAGGCCTATGGCTCGACATTATTCAGAACAAATATCTCCGTGGACAGCCCGTCGCCTTCTGCCAGCGTTCTGGAGGCTCCCAGTTCTGGCAATCCATCATCCAGCTGCTCCCATTCCTTCGGATCGGGTCCTCCATTTCGGTGGGATCCGGCGCGTCGACCCTATTCTGGTTTGACAGATGGGCTGGTGATCTCGCCTTCGCGGCCTGCTTTCCGGTCTTGTTCTCCATCGCGGTGGAGCCTAGGATATCCATCGAGAGGGCCCTTATTGACTTAGGGCACCTTGCTTTCTGTCGGCCGTTTGGTCCTCTCGAGCTTGTTGCCTGGAACGAGCTTCTTGACTGTATTGTGCTACAGCAGCCGAATGACCGCATTTCCTAGCGCCTGGAGCCTTCGGGTCGCTTTTCCACAAAATCGCTCTACCAGGCCATCGCGGCGGTCCCATGCCCTGAACCCCTTGCGGCAATCTGGACGATACAACTGCTGCTGAAGATCAGGATCTTCCTTTGGTAGTGGATCCGCGGCCGGGTACCTTCAAGGGTGGAGGTACTTAAGAGGAATGGCCCGAGCGATGGGATGTGCCCATTGTGTGCGACGGCCGAGGACTCCAATCACATATTATTCAACTGCATCTCCGCGCGTTTCCTTTGGAGCTGCTTCCGTGAGGCGGCCGGTGGGAGGTGGTGCAACACTAATTTCCCCGACCTATTCGCGGAGCTCTCCGCCTCCCCGTTGCGGATGCGCCACATTAGGTGGCTGGCCATTGGCGTGCTGGTCTGGATGCTTTGGATGATTCGTAATAAGCTTGTGATTCAGCGTGTGCCTCTCCGACGTGCTACTGACGCGATCTTCAATTTGTGTGGCTATATGCAGCTTTGGCGGCCGATTAGCCATCCACAGGACCGAGATGCCATCGACACCTTCATCCCGGCCTTCGTGCCATGGCTCTCTGCTTGGCCCCGCCGCTCCCTCCACCACCTCCAAAGCCGGATTAGCCACTTCATGGCTGTTGGTCTCCTTTTATTTTATTTAGGGCTTGTTGAGCTGCGCTCTCAACAGAACCCCCTCATTTTGAACCCGTGTGTTTGTGCTACTTTGTGTGTGTCTGTGGTGTGAACTCTTGATGTTGTGGCTCGATGGTTTGCCTTATATATAAAGCGAGGCGAAAACCTTTTTTTGTAAGATTTTAGCAAGACATAGGAGTACATCTGAGTATCTTGTTTCTAGTTTACTCTTTACAGTTCTCTGTTAGGTAGGTCGCTAGTACCATTTAGTGTGATTTACAAGCAAAACCGCCAATTTAATGTTTCAATTCGAATTCAGAAACACCTCTCACCTTGACCCTTTCCATGTTGAAGGCGGGCGAGATCACGCGGCGGTGGTGCGCCCACTTCTCCCCGGTGAGCCCCACCAGGCCCTCGCCGAACGCCGATGAGCTGCCGAGCGAGCGGGTTGCTTCTGCCGCCATTACCGGCCTTATCGAAGGTCCCCGTGGAGTCGTTCAGCGCGCCCTTGGCGACTTCCGGGCTGGAGAACACCAGCCGCGGCCGGGGCTCTGACCAGAACACGAACGGCCGGCCGTACCGCGTCGCCCACTCGCGGTAGTGCAGCGTGGCGCGGCCGACGATGGCGTGGTGGAAGGAGGCGAGCGGCGAGGAGGGCGCCGTAGTCGGCCCCGTTTCCGGTGATGAGGCTGCGCGGAGGCCCCCGGATGCCCTGCCGGCGCAGGCGGCGCTCCAGGCGGCGCGGGACCCACACGAGGGCGCGGAGCACGCCGAGCACGTAGGCGAGCGCGGCGTGTAGCACGGCTAGGAGGAGGGCTGCTTCGGCGCCCATTGTTTACTTCTTGGCGATTCCTGGAAATTTGGAATGGGTAGAAAGGGGTTTGGCTCCGAGCCCCTGATGGAGAAGTAGAACCAATGTTTTTTTTTTAGCTGGAAGTAAACCAATGTTGACTCCGTCGGAGCCATCGCCGGCCATTGTTCCGGCTCGTTTTATTCGCGGAGCTCTCTTCAGAATATTTCTTTAGGAGGTAATATAACCTGAAGTCGTAGAACTTGCACTTGATGTTCAGTTTGGTGTTAGAACTTTAAAAATACGAATTTTTTGTCACCTAACTTGACAACGTGTGCAAATATGGTCATAAAATACGCATGCAGACGTATCAGGGTGTATGACCCCACCTGTCAATGAGTGAAGTTGCTCGGCTGACTAACTTTTGCACAAAACACCCTCACATTTTTTATTGTGCTGCATATAGGTATAAAAATTAACACAAAAAATGGGTGAGCAGAGACTTAACCCATTGCCAATGTTTACGACACAAGCCACTCCAGCCAACTCACCCTTCCCGTTCGTATCTCATGTATGGATAGCAAACTTAGATTTATTGAACGTGGAACTCAAATGCCATTTTTTTCTGCATCTATGAGGAATTAGTGTACATCTGCAACCTATTTAAGCTATTTACCGGTCTTTTTTTACCTGAAATATGTAGAGGCATGTACTGCTACAGTTGATTCCGTTAAGCAGGACCAGAAGTCATATTAGGTAGGTTGACACATTAAGATAAAATATAATGCCATCAACATAGTACTTACAAGTGGAGCAGTAAAACAATGGGAGTGATATTAATTGGCTAATTGCACATCAAGACGGTTTGACTGAGCTGTAAAACAGAGTGACATTTCAAAAATCAAGCTGTGTTTTTGCTCCCTCTGTCACTCTGGCTTGCTGTCTGACAGTACATGCGTGTCTTTCAGAAGGGGATTGCCATTGCCGGCTTATTTTTGCGGATACTGCGGCCCATTTTGCACTTGCTATTTTTTAAAGCTATTTGTAAATGCCATTAACACATTTATGTTCCAAGAATATTAGACATACAAGTGATCATTATTAGTAAATAAAAACATTTAAATATACACATGCGTATTTATATAAAAAAAATATTTAGTTAAACCGACATTGAAAATGTTTATTAAATAAATATGTTTAATGAATCCAAGAAAAATAACACACTCGAGGCTTATATTTAAATTATGCAAAAAAATGGGTTCAAACATTTACTAAATATTCAAAATTATTCACTTGTGTATAATTTTTACTCATGATTTATATTCGAAAAATTATATAATTCAAATATTAGACACGATTGAATATTCATATCAATGTTTACATTTTGAATTATACAAAAATTGAACTCTATAAATGCGAGAACAGTTATTGAAATGTTTGTAAAGTTAAATAATATTTGTAATTTTATTTTTGAAATATTTATTTTAAATGATGCAAAAAATTATAATTCATAAATTTTATTTAAATATATGAATATTTTTAAAATAATACATGAAAAAAAATTAAAAATAGGTTATATCATTTGTATGTACAATATTTATAAGTAGTTTACGTAATATTTACATATTTCCAGTACATTAAGATTAGTTATTCACCGTAGATGTGTATACGTGTAGGTTGTAGCGGCTAGAACGTCCTGTGTGCTACCCTTTGGTTGTTTGTTCAAGAGCTGGCGGTCACACTTTTTCCTGTTAATTTTCAATGTGTAATGACAGGCATAACCCACTGCTCACAGGTACGAAAATAAATGCCATTTAAGCTCCACGTTCAATATATCTCAGTTTGTTATCCACACTTGAAATATGAATGTGAAGGGTTCGTTGGTTGGCTAGAGTGGCTTGTGTCCTTAATTTGGGTCGTGCGTTCGAGTCCCGCCTTGTTGATATTTTAGTTAATTATCGTACATGTACAGCAGTCGGCCTTTTTTGTTAATTTTCGTACCAATATGCTGCTGCACAGTGGTTGCCCATGCACCCTGATATGTCCGTATGCGTATTTTGTGACCGTATTTGCACGTGATGTCAAGTTAGATGACCACAGATCTGTATTTTTAAAGTTTTAGCATCAAACTGAATATCAAGTGCAAGTTCTATGACTTTCGATGATATTATCTCTTTCTTTAGTGCAGATGGCTGACGGCCGAAGCAAACTTCCAGTGCCCAGCCCACTCCCCGCTGTGGCTGTATGTCTTCTGAACTGCTCCTGCTCCTTCAGAACTGACGGAGAAGAAGTATATGGAGTTGTATTACTAAACTGATCATCTTCAGAACTGGGAGTGCTCATACTTCTTTTCACAACTGGACGGACGATTAGGTGTCACAACTTCACCATAGTTTTTGAATTGACAAACAACTTGAACTGATTTAGGTAGGAGTACAAAACTAGGTGATACAAAAGATGCAGAGGAATATGACTGATTTACTGTCGCGAAGCATATACTACTTTCTGTACACATTTTCAGGACAAACTTCGGACAAGTTGTCAACAGAGATACAGGAGACGCGGGGACATCACATTCACATATACCTTGCTGCCAAACCTCCCAACTCCATAGACAGCACCACACAAGGTTCAGATCTTGTGGACAAGAAGTTGAGCACCGTACTGGGGTTGGAGGGTCATCACCTTCATCGGCGCATGAACATAGGACGTCGAGACATCAAGCGCAAACCGTTGGAGGACCATTGCAAGCGCCAGCTTTGCCTCAACCATCGCGAGATTCTGCCCAACACAGATGGCAGGGCCAATCCCAAAGGGGAAGTACGCGCCAAGGTGGTAGCTCTTGCCATCTGCAAACCTCGATGGATCGAACTCCTCCGCATTAGCTCCCCATATGTCGACATCATGGTGAATGTCAATAATAGGCAGATTGAGCTGCGTGCCTGCAGGGATGTCGAGTTTGCCCAGCTTCACATCCCTAGTGACTGTCCTGTTAACGAACAGAGCTGGAGGATACAGCCTGAGGGTCTCCTTCAACACCATATTTACCTGATATCATGCCAACATCACCAGAGTGTTACTCGCTATGTCCCGATAAGGAGATATCATCAAGAATATAAAAAGCTGTAGTATTTATCCAAATAAATAAGGCTCACAATTTTGAGACTGCTCAGATTTTCCGCGTTTGGGTGCTTGTGCTTGCCACACACTTGATAGACTTCGTCGCGGGCTTTGTCTTGCCATTCTTTATGCAATGCCAGCAGAAGTGTTGCCCATGTCAACAAATTTGCGGTTGTTTCCTTACCAGCAAAGTAAAATGTCTTGCACTCATCAATGATCTCTTCGATTCCCATTTTGAACTCGTTGTCAGTTTTGCTGGCTGATAGCATCAAGCCAAGCAAATTTTTGGAGTCCTCACACTTCCTTCCATTGGTCTCAATCAATTTCCGCAGAGAACTTCGGATTTCCTGGTTTAGGCTATGCCTTCTTCGGTTCTTCTTTGTCGGTACAAACCTAAGAAATAAAGAGGTCATATTCTTTTTCCCTCAACTGCAATGTTTGATTGAAGAGCATGAATGGCTACAGAGAGAAGCAAACTTTTTTATAATTTAAAAGTAAAGGAATAACTTGGAGAAACTAATTGTGATAGAGGAAATAGTGACCCATATTGAGTCTAGGAGTTGATCTCACCTGAATCCAGGAAAGTAGAAGGTTCTCATTGCAATGAGGGCTAGTTTTATCTGTTCTTCTTGCAATTGAAAAATCCGCTTTCCTTCCTCGTAGCTACTTCCAAATGCCACACAGGAAATGACATCAGAACTCAAAGTTTGGAATTCTTTACTTGCATCAATCTCAAACTCAGTGTGGGTTCCTCCTTGGACTTCCCATTTATCCAGCATGGATGAGGCAATTGCTGACATTTCTGGTATCCAGCCCTACAAAGAATCCAGAATGAGTTTATTTTGCTAACGATGTTATCTAGAACACACCTGTTGATCACATCAATAACATGTACTAGAAACAAGAAACATAGATTATCCAAAAATAAATAAAGGACCAAAGACATCATAGATGATGAACTACTCCAATAGCTTCTGCCAGCGACAATTTGTGCATGAAATAACTGCTAGTGCCAATGGTTTAATTTCAGTTACAAAGTTAACAATCAATATACAACCATTTGCATATATGTTAACCCATTCAGATAAACTCCATTCCAAATATTAGACACGTTGATTGAAGTCAAATCAATGTTAGCAGAAAGAATGTCAATTTTCAGAAAGGAATTGCGGCTTCTTCACTGATAACACCAAACTCATACCAGTGAAAAGATAAATACTGTAGTTCTGTAAAGGGTTAAATGATACCCTGATTTCACTGAAAATGAATTTGGAAAATTATCGCAGAATGGTAAAGGGCTCTGGGCAAAGATTTGGATCTTTTCATTGGCCCTATGAGAAGAGTTCCCAATTGTTGAATAGCATTCAGAAGATCAAGCTTGTCTTGCTGAACGTCAGCGTTCAACATATATTTCAGCTTAGCGTGCATGTTGCTTTGCGAGGATCTGCTGTTTATCTATTGTTCTGTGGTCTATGGACTTGTATTGCTAAAACTGATGTAGTTTATCTTTTTTTTCCTATTCGTTTTAGTTGTCTTGTAAACTTTGCTACCTTGGCCGTTTGGGGCTTTATAAAGAGGACACAGCCTGCCTTCCGTCTAATAAAGATTTCACTGAAAAAGTGATGGCACAACAACGATTATCAGAGCAACCAAGATTATGTGCTGAAATCGCTAGTCAGGTTGCTAGTACCATTTAGTATGATTTACAAGTTACTCGAAAAAAAAAGTATGATTTACAAGCGAAATCACCAATTTTTAATTTTTTATGCTTCAATTTGAATTCAGAAAACGCCTCCTCACCTTGACCCTCTCCATGTTGAAGGCGGGCGAGATCACGCGGCGGTGGTGCGCCCACTTCTCCCCGGTGAGCCCCACCAGCCCCTCGCCGATGAGCTGCCGAGCGAGCGGGTTGCCGCCGCCGCCGTTGCCAGCCTTATCGAAGGTCCCCGTGGAGTCGTTCAGCGCGGCCTTGGCGACTTCCGGGCTGGAGAACACCAGCCACGACCGGGGCCCGAACCAGAACACAAACGGCCGGCCGTACCGCGCCGCCCACTCGCGGTAGTGCGGCGCGACGCGGCCGACGATGGCGTGGTGGAAGGAGGCGAGCGGCTTGGACTGGGCGGCGGCGAGAAGGGCGCCGTAGTCGGCCCCGTTTCCGGAGATGAGCCTGCGCGGAGGCCCCCGGATGCCCTGCCGCCGCAGGCGGCGCTCCAGTCGGTGCGGGACCCACACGAGGCTGCGGAGCACGCGAAGCACGTATGCGAGCACGGCGAGTAGCACGGCGAGGAGGATGGCGGCAGGGCTGCCCATTGTTTGCTGCTTGGCGATTCCTGCAATGGGGTTTGGCTCCGAGCCCCTGACAGAGAAGAAGGTTGACTCCGAGTCTCCGACGAAGCCAGCCACTCTTTCTGCTCGTTTCATTTATGGGAATGGCTGGAAATCAGTCAGCTGACTTTTTCATTTATGGTCAGTCAGCCATTGGATGTTAAACCAAAGGCCCACAATTCTTTTTCAGGCCTCATTCGATTTGAAGGATTTTTATAAGAAAAACATGAAAACAAGGATTCCAGAGAAATTTTTTCTATATATGCATTCGGTTTTGTAGAAAATGCGTAAAGGAATTTCGTAGGAATACTACTCATTTTCTATACTTTTAGAGAAAACTACGCATCCACTCAAAACTCATTTTGCGTGTAGGAACGAGACAAGTCAATTCCTTAGGGTGGCAAGTGTCATCCTATCAAATTCTTATACTACTCTAAATTCCTACGTTTAGATTTCCTCCAAACCAAATGAGCCCTCAATCTCCACCCCCTTGAGCCGCCAGCCACCACCGCTCGCGGCCGGCGGCCCTCCCGCGCCGCCCCGCCCTTCCCGAAACCACTCTTCACCGTCCCGACCATCCCTCTAGCCCCCCCCCCCCCCCCCCCCGCATCAAGCTTTTTCTCCGGCGAATCCCCACGCCACCGCCTCCCCACCACCTCACCCTGAACCCTAAAATAGATACTAGGATAGCCTCTTTGGCAAGCCCCCCTTCCCGTTGCGGCTAGTTCTTCCTTCCCTCCGGCGAGCCCCTCGCCCCCTCCCCCTCCCCCCTCCCCCTGTCCCCCTAAAAATCGACTGACCCAAAGTCGGCTCAGTCGACTGAAGTGTAGCTAAATCGTTTATTTATAGCCTACTACTAATGCTAAAAATCTGACATCTGATTTTAAGCATGGTAAATCAAACGTTTTTTATAATAAATTTAATTGGTTTGAGGATGAAAATTTTAGTTTATAAGGACCGCAACTTGCTGACAAAATAAATTAACACAAAAAAGATTGATTGCCAACTGTTGGATTATAGATGGGCTTTGGCTCATATAAGACAATAATCACTGGTTAATCTCTAAAGCCTATTTAGGTGCATGATAAATGGTGTGAAGTTTAGTACCATATTGCTAGTGGAGTAAGAGCTGCTCTCCATATGCCATTTGAGCTTGGAAAGAGGAGTTGTACACGCGCGCTTCTCCTCCTACGCCGCCCGCCTCGCCTCAACGCGGGCTGGAATGGGCCGAGCCTTATTTTTGCCACTCCCTTATGCATAACCCTAGTCGTTATCTATCGTTCCTCTCTCTATGCTGCTTCCGATGATCCCTGGTCAGGAGAGTAGGTGCCTCCGGAACCTTGTCGACTGCTCCTGATCCGTCCCCCTCCATCCTCCTCTGCTTACCCTGCATCGACACCATGGCCGCCGCCGCCGCCGCCAAGAAGAAGGCCACGGACTCTGAGGCTGCCGCCGCCGCCGCGTTGGCCTGGCCAACCGGAGGGTATGATTTGTTCATCCCTCATTTATCTCTTTCATGTGCTAGTTGTATATGTTGTGTTCATAGATGTTTCGATTTTATGTACTGTACGTGCTCACATGCTTAGGTATCGGTATGAGTTGCATACTGTGATTGCCATGGTTATTGTTTACTCGTGGATTAGGTTAATCAATAAACTGCTAATATTTCCAACACCAACTTTATATTTGTAATGAAGTCCTTTATTATTTGCGGAATTTCCTCCTGAGTCCTGAGTATATTTTCCAAAGCGGAGGGCTGTTGCACAAATCTAGAAGCACACGAGAAGCATTGTTCTATGGACTTGTATTGCTAATCTGATCATCTTCAGAATTGCTATTGTCCTGCTCCTGTTCCCCCTCTTGTAAAAACTGGTATGACTCGTAGGGTACTTCTTTTCGACAACTGGACGGACCATTATGTGTAACAACTTAATCATAATTTTTGAATCGACGAACAACTTGAACTGATTTAGGAGGAAAACAAGGTGATACAAAAAATCTAGAGGAATATGATGATTTACTGTCGCAAAGCATATACTTTCTATACACACTTTCTGACTTTCAGGACAAACTTCAGACAAGTTGGCAACCTCCTCTTACAAGTTGCTCAAAATCCACAGGGATACAGGAGACCGGAGACGTAACATTCACATATACCTTGCTGTCACACCTCCCGATTCCAGATACAGCGCCACAGAAGGCTTAGATCTTGTGGACAAGAACTTGAGCACCGTACTCGGGTTGGAGGGTCATCGCCATCATCGGCGCATGAACATAGGACGGCGAGACATCAAACGCAAAGCGTTGGAGGACCATTGCAAGCGCCAGCTTTGCCTCAACCATCGTGAGATTCTGGCCAACACAGATGGCAGGGCCAATCCCAAAGGGGAAGTACGCGCCGAGGTGATAGCTCTTGCCATCTGCAAACCTCGATGGATCAAACTCATCCGCATTAGCTCCCCATATGTTGACATCATGGTGCATCTCAATAATAGGCAGATTGAGCTGTGTGCCCGCAGGGATGTCGAGTTTGCCTAGCTTCACATCCCTACTGACCGTCCTGTTGACGAACAGAGCTGGAGGGTACAGCCTGAGGGTCTCCTTCAACACCATATTTACCTGATATCATGCCAACATCACCGAAGTGTTACTCGCTATGTCCCGATAAGGAGATATCATCAAGAATATAAAAAACTGTACTATTCGTTCAAATTAATAGGGCTCACAATTTTGAGACTGCTCAAGGTTTCCGCATTTGGGTGCTCGTTCTTGCCACACACTTGCAAGACTTCATCTCGGGCCTTGTGTTGCCATTCTTTACACAATGCCAGCAGAAGTGTTGCCCATGTCAATAAATTTGCAGTTGTTTCTTTACCGGCAAAGTAAAATGTTTTGCACTCATCAATGATCTCTTCGATTCCCATTTTAAACTCAGTGTCAGTTTTGCTGGCTGATAGCATCAAGCCAAGCAAATTTTTGGAATCTTCACACTTCTTTCGATTTATCTCAATCAATCTGCGCAAAGAATTTCGGATTTCCTTGTTTAGGCTATGCCTTCTTTGGTTCTTCTTTGTGGGCACAAACCTAAGAGCGAAGAAGGTCACAATCTTTTTCCCTCAACTGTAGCATTTGATTGAAGAGCAAGAGTAACAACCAACAACAGAGTGGGGCAAATAATTTTTCCAATGTAAAAATGAAGAAACATGTGATAGGAACTACTCCCTCCGTCCGAAAAAACTTGTCCCAAGCTTGTCCCTCACATGGATGTATCTAGCACTAACTTGGTGCTAGATACATCCAGTTGAGAGACAAGCTTTTTCGGACGGAGGGAGTATACGTTTACTGATGGAGAATAAATGGTGACCCAAAGTGTACGAGTCTATCTCACCTGAATCCAGGAAAGTAGAAGGTTCTCATTGCAAGGAGTGCAAGTTGTACCTGTTCATCTTGCAATTGAAAAATTCGCTTTCCTTCCTCGTAGCTACTTCCAAATGCTATACAAGAAATGACATCTGCACTCAAAGTGTGGAATTCTTTATTTACATCAATCTCAAACTCAGCGCGGGTTTCTCCTTGAACTTCCCATTTATCCAGCATGGATGAAGTGATAGCTGATATTTCTGGAATCCAACCCTACGAAAAATCCAGAAATGAATTTAGTGGTAAACTATATATCTGATTTAGTGCATTATCTACATCACAATTGTTGATCCCATCAGCATGTTAATAGAAAGAAGAAACATGGACACCACAGGTTAGCTTCTGCCAGCTTCAAATTCTGAGTGAAATAACTAGTCATGCAGATGGTTGAATTTCAATAACAAATGTTTCCAATCAATATACAACCATTTGGTGTTTGTTAAACTATTCAGTTTTTTTTTGAGGATCAACTATTCAGATAAGTTCATTACAAATATTCAGACACACTGATAGAAGTCCAACTAAAAGTGAGCAGAAAGAATGTTCAGAAGGAATTGCTTGAAATAAGTGTGTACACGGTCCCCTTCAATAACAGCACCAAGTTCAAACTAATTAAAAAAGTCCGATAGTTTCGTAAAGAGATGGGTGCCCTGATCCGAAATTTCACACCCTACGCCTGGATCATAGCAACAAAGATTTAGCGAGACTTACATATATCTGAGGATCTTGTTTAGGTAGGTTGAAATCGCTAGGTAAGCTGCTACCATTTAGCATGATGTGAAGATAAATCGTCTAAGTATGTTTCTATTCAAATTGAGGAAACGCATCCACACCTTGATTCTCTCCATGTTGAAGGCGGGCGATATCACACGGCGGTGGTGCGCCCACTTCTCCCCGGTGAGGGCCACCAGCCCCTCGCCGAGGAGCTGCCGAGAGAGCGGGTTGACGTTGCTCCCGGAACCCTTTCTGAAGGCCCCCGTGGAGTCGGTCAGCACGGCCTTGGCGACCTCCGGGCCGGAGACCACCAGCCGCGGCCGGGGCCCGAACCAGAACACGAACGGGCGGCCGTACTGCGCCGCCCAGTCGCGGTATTCCGGCGCGGCGCGGCCGACGAAGGCGTGGTGGAAGGAGGCCAGCGGCGCGGAATGGGCGGCGATCAGCGCGCCGTACTCGGCCGCGTTGCCGTAGAGCAGGCTGCGCGGGGGCCCCCGGATGCCCTGCCGGCGCAGGCGGCGCTCCAGGCGGTGCGGGACCCACACGAGGGAGCGGAGCAGGCGGAGCAGGTACGCGAGCGCGGCGAGTAGGGCCGCGAGGAGAAGCGCGGCGAGGGCGGCCATTGCTTACTGCTTGGAGTTTCTCTGGAGAAATTTGATATTTGCCACTTGGCACATTTGCCACCGCCGCTTCGCAAATTTGCCATCGAGCTGATTGTCGTTTCACCTATTCTTTTTTTACTGATTTTCCTTGTCTTTATCCACAGAGCATGGCCGTCGGCCATCGGTGGCCGCCGGCTCGCTTGGTCCAGAACTTCTCGAATGGCTGCTTGCAGAGGAAAACAGATGCATGCAGAAGAGGCCGTCTCTTCTTTCACAAAAGTTAACTGCGACGTTTTTGTTTTGTCTTTTGGTACCTTTGATGCTACATTTTAAGTTAATAAAATGTCTTTTATCGAAAACGTTTCATTTTTCCTTGTTACTCGCATACACACCATGGCAAACTAGATGCATCCCATGCAGTTTTGGAATAAGTGGGAGAGACAAATAAAAATGTAGAGAAAAAGAGAGAGAGAGAGGTGGGGCCGATGAGGGGGTGCAGCATCGGGTGAGATTATTTATTTGGGTGTATCTAGGGCACATCTAGATGTGCTCTAGTTATTGCACATCTAAGTGAATGAATTAAGCACAGAGAGGAAAAAAAGAAAAAGAAAATATCCACACGAATCTCAACGTAAAATCAATAATATAGGACTCAGATGTGCAATACTTATGGCACATCTAGATGTGATTTAGCAAAACTGTATTTATTACTATTACACATGGTGGTTTCATGACTCTTTTATCATCATGGATTGGTTGGGGCTAGTGCTTCTTATAGCCTCCATAGCTCATGCCCTTACAAGCTCCGGAAAGAACCATATTGCCCTCGATATTACATGTAGGCTCCATTTGGAAGTCGCCCAGCTTCACCAAATCCGGCTACACGTTGTGTTTCGGCTTCTCACGAGGAGCTCAATGAGTTCAGGAGACAAGTCCAGCTCCTCGACGGTGGTTAGTGAAGATATCAGGGAAGTTACCGAATGGACCAAGGTGCACAATGAGGTCGTCATTCCTGGCTTCAGCGGCTTCTTCCTTCGCAGTAACGTCAACTAGGTATATGTGATGCAAGGAGGCTAGAGAGCGGGAGATGTTGGTGCAGGCGCAAGACAAGGCGGCCTCAAGGAGAGGGAGGCGATGGGGTGGCGGAAGACCAGCACGCAAACACGAGAAAAGTGATGCGGCCGGGGTGGCGGTGGTGTGGCCGCGGCTGGTGCACTATATTGCTCCTGGATATGTACATGTAGGCTCCGTTTGAAAGTTTCCTACCCTCACCAAATCCAGCTCCGCGTTGTGTTCCGACTTCTCATGGGGAGCTCCATGCGTTCAGGGGGGGGGGGGTCCAGCTCCTCGACGATTGCTGGGGAATATATAAGGGAAGTTGCCAAATGGACCAAGTTGCTTAAGGAGGCCATTCTTCCTAGCTTCATCGACATCTTCGTTTGCAGCAACAACAATCAGAGAGAGGTGGGCAATGGAGAAGGCTATAGAGCAGGAGATGTTGTTGGCGGCATGAGATGGGGTGGCCTTAAGCAGAGAATGGTGAGGGGGTGGCGGAGGACCAGCATGTAGACACACACTACTACAGTCGTCGAATAACGCTGACCCCTCATCACTGTCGGGTGTTATATACGACTTGCTAGGAATGATATACTACTCACATCACTGTCAGGTGGCTCCCTCAAGGTCATCGATATTGGCGATGAGATGGGTGGTAGGTGGGTCGAAAAAATTGACATCTTCCGGTAGCTCCGAGATCCAATCTGACATCATGATCGGGAGAACCAGCTCCTCCTGCTCTTGGATGTGGCTAGATGCCAAACCCTGGAAGATCAGATCTCCGCGGCAGTTCGTGACGTACTCCATGTTTTCGAATCTTACGATCTGGCCTAGAGCGAAGATCTCGACCTTGCCGAGGTAGCCAGTCGAGCCGATGACGAAGGTGGCAATGCTAAAGACGAACAGCTATCCCGACACCAAGTTCATGCCGAAACCAATCTGATCGGTGATCTGAACTCCCATCGAGCCATGTCGCTCGCCTAGCTGGACCTGCATGGGCGCACCTAATTGGCTCAATCAACTGTTGACCATTTGATCAGTCAACCATTAACTTTTTGAAAAAAACTGCAAAAATGAGAAAATCAAATAATATGAAAATATCATGAATTAAAAAACACGTGTTTGAAAGAAGATCACAAATTCAAAATGTACATGAACTAAAAAAGTTTGCGATTTTGAAAAAAATAAGAACTTGAAAAAAGTCCGTTTGTTTCGAAAAGAATCGAGAATTTGAAAAATGTTCATCATTTTTTTAAAAAAATCAGGAATTTAAAAATAGTTTCGGGATTTTTATTTTAGTAGAAAGTTGTTGCCCTTTTATAGTAATGCGAAGTGACATAATCAATCGAATTCGATTGGTTGGTTCCCCTTATTAGTCAATTGCTTTTGACATATCAGATGGGAATGGGAGAGCCTCTTTTCTTTCCGCAATGGAATCGGCTTAAGCTCCACATTTTCTTTCGTTTCCTATCATAGGGATGTAAAAATAAATTCAATTGTGTTTTTCTTAGTTTAGAATATCAAAAGACATCCCACGACCCGGTCTTAGGTTCAGAGTCGCTTTGTTGGAATTTCAAGAGAGAGAGAGGGAGAGAGAGAGAAGAAAGATCATAGCTTACTATCAAAGATAAAAAATTCACAGATTTGAAAAAAGTTCATTGATTTTGAAAAAAAAGACCACATATTTGAAAAAGTTCGCGCACTTGTAAAAAATATTCGCAAATTGTCAAAAGATTTATGAATTTGAATATATTCATGCATTTGAAAAAAGTTTACTGATTTTAAAAAGTTAAAAAGGTTCATAAATTTGAAAAATGTTCACACATATGTAAAATGAAAAAGGAAAAGGAAATAAAAAGAAACAATGGAAAATTAAAAATTATTAAAAAAGGAAAACAAAAAACAAAATTAAAAGGTAAGGGAAAAAGCAAAAAGAAAAAAACAGAATAAAACCAAACAAAAACCATTCCAGAAAAACAGAACAAAAACTTGGCTGGAAGCTTCTTCCCGTGAAAACTGGCGCATAAGGCACCAACGAGGCCCTACTTGGCTGGCGGTCAGCCCCTAGTCGGGATGCTCGCCAGTTTTCACGGGAAGACCAACCGTTCCATCCGTCCCTAGTCGGGATGCTCGCCAGTGTTTTTTCCTTGTGACCATGTACCGTGAAAAAGATTCTCAAACAAATGTACTATGAAAAAACACTACTGGTTTAAAATTTTGATTACATTTTTCTACTAATTTAAAAGGTTCATTAACTCCAAAAAAAGTTCACAAATTATGAAAGGTTTGCAAATTTGAAAAACTTGGTAAAATTAAAAAATGTTCACCAATTTGAAGAACGTTTGTGAATTTGAACAATAAGTTCATGAAGTTGAAAAAGTTCATGAATTTGAAAAGGTTTCCCACACTTGAAAAGGTTCTTGGATTTTGAAAAAAAATCATAAATTTGAAATAAAAATGTCTATATACACCCGTTGGTGTCTAGGAACCAGACATTGGGTTGTGTGCAAGAACCCTTTGTGAGTTCGGTCGAGGGCTGGACACGCTACGTGACCAAGGGCATTATTTGCCGGAGAGTAGATGACAGAAGGTAAAGCACACCGGAGATACCCATGTTCAGTCCACCGTAGAGGTGTAATACCCTACTACTACCTAAGGATGATATTGTTGTGTTCACTAAGAACTAGTTACAATGTGTGTGGTATGTTGAGAATGAGTCGACCTGCTAGGTTTTAGTATTTTTCTATTTATACTGCTTCGGTCCTTTCCTTATAGCAGCGAGGAGTTGCCACGAGTTCGGTATAAACAAAGGGAAGAAGTGAGGCCTGTCTGTACCGTCCCGACACGACAGGGCGTACCGAGTTGGTAGCTATAGGACGCCCCTGTAGAAGCACGCCGAGTAGGTGAATCTTCGGCTGCCACTGTTGACGATCTTGGGGGATGGCGCGCCTCATCGGCGCCCAAAGTCAAAAGGACGGGCCTGATGCGTCTCATCCATGCGGCTGACGATAGTCGCAGTTGTTGGGGAACGTAGCATGTAATTTAAAAAAAATTCCTACGCTCACGTAAGATCTATCTAGGAGATGCATGATAACAAGAGGGGGAGAGTGTGTCTACGTACCCTCCATTGGTATGCGTCGGTGCTATACAAACAGTTTTTAACCCCTTTCCGTGACGGTATTTAAAACCGTCGCCAAGTGAGTGTGGGCGATAGGGGGGTCCTTCCCACACGACCCAGAATTCGTCGAGGATAGGCCCTCCTGGGACACAGGTTGGGGCCGTGTGCGATCGGGCGAGGCATCGAAACCCAATCATTTCCGTAGGTATGTACATCCCACACGGTAATCCGAGAAAAACATTTCCGTAGGTATGTGCATCCCACACGGTGAATTCTAGAAAAATATTTCCGTTCGTATGTATATCACACATAGCCAATCCAAGGAATATGTTTTCGTTCTTATGTAAATCCCACACAGTCAATCCAGGGAAAACGTTTCCATTCGTATGTACATCCCACACAGTTTTATGTATACGCTCGTGTGTGAAATGTGTAACTACCACAGACGCTCTACCATGGTTAATTGTTTGCTTTCATTAACTATATCACACACGATTTGATTTAGAAAACTGTGTGGCATTGGGCTATCCATCACAAGCGCTTTTACTGTCAGAACCATTTGCAAAGTTCCCTATAATTTATTATCCGAATTGAAAATTTTGAAATATGAAACGTGCAATTCAAATTCTCAGCACAATGGTTCAACAACGAATCCATAAATAAAATTGCCAATACAATATGTTCAGTAATTACAGAATTAGGCAGCAATTAACTATGATGAACCATAATATTTAAAGGCGGTAAAGGTGAAGAGACAAGTGTAAATCATTTTGACTGCCGACGGTGTTGAAGAAGAGGAATGCCCATAGTGTGCCTTCCTGCATGCCATAGGCACGAACCACTTTTATCCAACCCCTTGTGAGGATCGCCCGCTCATCCTTCACCGCCTTTAGAAAGACTTCTAGAACATTATCATGGTAGCATGAATTATATAATTTAACCTTAGTTGCCTCCACTCCGGTCATGTAGTTTGCAAGGTAATCATCAGTAAATAGCTTCGAAAACCACTGAAAAAAGAAAAATATTAGATACTGAGGTCCAATAGAGTAACTTATTGTGGGCAGGAGAAAAGGCAACGCATTACTTACCATCCTAAAGTTCATTGTTGTCTTCAACAAAGTGTAAATAAAGAGCTTAATTCCAATCACCCGTTTCTTTCGCCTAACAATCTTTCTTAGTTTCCTCACTTGACGCTTGTTCATGAATATCTCATTGCCCCATACGCAAAAGGGATCTAATTGTGGATCAGTACCGCTCATATATATACCTACAAGCAACTAGTAAATGTTAGAAGCTAAACTGAGATTGCACAAATGATGTAAAATACAACTACCTATGTTCCTAAGTACAAGTATTTTTTTTTGAGATTTCAATATGAACTACATACAGATGTATATAGAATTATAGATATAGTTTAGATTAAAATCTAGATTCACTCATTTTGCTTCTTATGTAGTCTATATTAGAATCTCTAAAAATACTTATATTTAGGAATAGATGGTGTATAAGACATGGGATGCAGTTAACCTCGACGGCAAACAATAGCATCGCCCATTGTAGCCCTGTGTAAGTATATGGAAAGCTAATATTAACTACAATATGGTTAACATCCACCAAAAATAGAAAATGGTAATAAAACGACAATATCTGTAGTGACATCTTCATTTCAAAAGAGTAGCACGGTAGCAAAGGGACGGATTAAAAAATGGATACAGTTGTTAATTGCAACAAGCTTAACAACATCCTAATTCATGTTTTGTAAGTTTGTAGCCATTGAAATACAACTTTTTAAAAATGGATACAACTGTTAATTGCAACAGACTTAATGGCCATTGAAACCGGTACTGATAAGAATGCAATTGGCAGAGTTAAATATCACAGGGCAGGTGCTGCCAGAGCAGATAATGGCCCAGTTGTTTATAAAAAGGTAGGGAAATAGTTAAAACGTGTTAGGCATGTTTACTATAACATGCTTAATACATCGATCGTACAAAACATAGTCATTAATTGCAACTGGTATTGGTAAGATTGAACTGGTGAGTACATACTTGGTAAGTCCTGAGAAGTAGTTGCAGGGGCGCTTCATCTTGGCCAGAGCCCGCCCAAAGTCAGCGGCGGCGAAGGCAAGTTGTTCCTCCTAGTTGAAGCGTGGAGCAGTGCCACTGACATGTGTACCTACAGACAACCAATAAATGATAGAAGTTAAACTGTAATTACACAAATGATGTGAAATACTGGAAGACATGGGATGTAGCTAACCTCGACAGCAAACAACAGCATCGGCCGTTATGACCCTGCGTAAGTACATGGACATGCATGTTAAGTAGAACGGGGTTAGCATCCACCAAAAATAGCAAATGGGCAACATATCTAGTATATCTTCATTGCGGAGAGTAGCATGGTAGCGAATGGAAAGATTAAAAAATGGATACAACTGTTAATTGCAACAGGCTTAACAACATCCTAAGTCATGTTTTGTAAGTTTATAGCCATTGAAATACAACTGTTTAAAAATGGATCCAGCTGTTAATTGCAACAGGCTTAATAGACATTGAAACCGGTACTAATAAAAATGCAATTGGCATAGTTAAACATCACAAGGCAGGTGCTGCCAGAGCAGAGAATGGCCCAGATGTCTATAAAAAGGTAGGGAAAGTAGCAAAAACGTGTTAGGCATGTTTACTAGAACATGCTTAATACATCGACCATACAGAACATAGCCATTAATTGCAACTGGTATTGGTAAGATTGAACTGGTGAGTGATGTCTACTACACAATCTTCTTCTTGTAGACGTTGTTGGGCCTCCAAGTGCAGAGGTTTGTAGGACAGTAGCAAATTTCCCTCAAGTGGATGACCTAAGCTTTATCAATCCGTGGGAGGCGTAGGATGAAGATGGTCTCTCTCAAGAAACCCTGCAACCAAATAACAAAGAGTGGGATGCTTGTCCAAGTAAGGTCCACCCACATATCAAATTATCAAAGTACCGAACGCGAATCATATGAACGTGATGAAAACTAGCTTGACGATAATTCCCATGTGTCCTCGGGAACGCTTTCCTTCATATAAGAGTTTGTCCAGGCTTATCCTTTGCTACAAAAAGGATTGTGCCATCTTGTTGCACCTTATTTACTTTTATTACTTGCTACTCGTTACAAATTACCTTATCACAAAACTGTCTGTTACTGACAATTTCAGTGCTTGCAGAGAATACCTTACTGAAAATTGCTTATCATTTCCTTCTGCTCCTCGTTGGGTTCAACACTCTTACTTATTGAAAAGTCTGCGATAGATCCCCTACACTTGTGGGTCATAACGTCCCAGAGCTCTCTCCAGATGTCGTCCATGGCATCGCGGCGCACAGTAACTGGCAAGGAAGCGATGGCATCCCGCCGCGCCGCGTTCCTTGCCGCCCGCTACCGCACACATGGTAAGGAAGCGATGGCATCTCGTCACGCCGAGTTCATCGCCGGTGGCGGCCAGACAGTTACATGCGCAGACTTCAAGGCTGCCATGGCCGAGTGGGTGGTGGATCTAGAGACGGCCAAAGCCGCACAGAAGGAGCGGAAAAGGCAGAAAGTAGTCAAGAAAATAGTGTCCCGCCCCGCAAGAAAAAAGAGGTTGCACGCCGTGATGAGGAGAGCTTGGCGGAGATCGAAGCACGCTGGGCTGCCGCCTACAAGGACAGGAAGGAGAACGCCGGCGTCTGGCCAGCATGCCCCGATGGCAGCATGTGAGAAGTAGTTTAAGTTTGTAGTATTAGAGCAAATTACCAGTAGTACTTTATGTTTGTAGTATTAACGTACAATGTTGGTAAGAGCATCCTTTGAGGGCTTTGAGCGTTGATTAGCATGTGTGCCTGTGTTTTTTTTGCGTTAATTATTAGAAGATCACAAAACACATGGTTTCTGTGTCGTACCCGTCTGCGTTTTTTTGCATTAATGGCCCATAAGTCAGTTACCTGTGCGATGTTTCCTAATAAACCAGGTGTACTATTGACCCAAAAAATCAAGTACACATGTACATTTTTTGGAGACGGGATCTGCCAACTTTCTTTTTCTCGCACACGAGTATTTTACGCGCTTCATCTGCGTTGTGTATTTCCTCCGCCAAAGTTTCAAGTTTCGCAGCGAAATTTTCATTAGGAGCACGATTTCAGAATTTATTCCTCCAACCACATCCCCACCCTCAGTATCCCCCCTCGCGCCTCCCCCTACCGGCATCTCAAATCGCCACCGCCGCAACCACAGCTTCAACTGCATCTACGTTCTGCTCGGATCCAGTCAGGTAACCCACCGATCTCTATCACGACCCCGGCCTGATTGCTAAAATGGCGCATGCGGAACATCCTCATGCCTCCAAATCCCCACCGCCAGGAGCCGATGGCGGTCCATGGCGTGATGGCCGCTGTGCGTGTTGACCCGGAGGAACACCTCGCATCCGCCGCCACCGCTGACATGGTGCAGGCTCTGGCCCAGATAAAGTCCCCCAGTGACTACCCCCCAAGACTTAACAGGTAAGATCTGACCAGCTAAATCTTACCAATACCACTTGCAACGGCTATGATTTGTACGGTTGATGTATTAAGCATGTTCGTGCCTTATTTATTTTAGTACTGCACACTGTGTGATGTTTAAATATTACCGTGTCCAGCTCAATTTCACCAATACCAGCAACAAACTTACAATACATGACTCAGGATATCACTAGAGATGCTGCCCATTTGCTATTTTTAGTGGATGCTAACCATGTTGTACTTAACATGCCTGTCCATGTACTTACACATGGTCATAATGGCCGATACTTTTGTTTGGCGCCGAGGTGGGCTGCATCCCATATTTTACAGTATTTCACATCATTTGTGCAATTGCAGTTTAATTTCTACCATTTACTGGTTGCCTGTAGGTACACATGTCAGTGGCACTGATCCACACTTCGACCCGGAGGAACAGCTCGCCTCCGCATTCCCTGACTTTGGGCGGGCTCTGGCCAATATGAAGTGCTCCAGCAACTACCTCTCAGAACTTACCAAGTATGTACTCACTGATACGTCTCCAACATATCTATAATTTTGTATTATTCCATGCTATTATATTACCAACCTTGGATGTTTTATATGCTATTTTATATGATTTTTGGGACTAACCTATTAACCTAGTGCCCAGTGCCAGTTTCTGTTTTTTCCTTGTTTTAGAGTATCGCGGAAAAGGAAAATCAAACGGAGTCCAATTGCCTGAAACTTCACGGAACTTATTTTTGGAACGAAAGCAATCCAGGAGACTTGGAATGGACGTCAGGGAAGCTTCGAGGAAGCCACAAGGAAGGGAGGTGCGCCCTACCCCCTGGGCGCGCCCCCACCCTTGTGGGCCCCTCGTGGCTCCTCTGACCGACTTCTTTCGCCTATATATGTCCATATACCCTAAAAACACCGAGGAGCAGAATAGATCGGGAGTTCCACCGCCAGAAGCCTCCGTAGCCACCGAAAACCAATCTAGACCCGTTTCGGCACCCTGCCGGAGGGGTATCCCTCTCCGATGGTCATCTTCATCATCCCGGTGCTCTCCATGACAAGGAGGGAGTAGTTCATCCTCAGGGCTGAGGGTATGTACTAGTAGCTATGTGTTTGATCTCTCTCTCTCTCTCTCTCTCTCTCTCTCTCTCTCGTGTTCTTGAGGTGGTATGTTCTTGATGTATCGCGAGCTTTGCTATTATATTTGGATCTTATGATGTTTCCCCCCCTATACTCTCTTGTGACGAATTGAGTTTTGCCTTTGAAGTTATCTTATCAGATTGAGTCTTTAAGGATTTGAGAACACTTGATGTATGTCTTGCACGTGCTTATCTGTGGTGACAATAGGATATCATGTGATCCACTTGATGTATGTTTTGGTGATAAACTTGTGAGTTCCGTGACCTCATGAACTTATGCATAGGGGTTGGCACATGTTTTCGTCTTGACTCTCCGGTAGAAACTTTGGGGCACTCTTTGAAGTTCTTTGTGTTGTTTGAATAGATGAATCTGAGATTGTGTGATGCATATCATATAATCATACCCACGGATACTTGAGGTGACATTGGAGTATCTAGGTGACATTAGGGTTTTGGTTGATTTGTGTCTTAAGGTGTTATTCTAGTACGAACTCTTGAATAGATCGATCAGAAAGGATAACTTTGAGGTGGTTTCGTACCCTATCATAATCTCTTCGTTTGTTCTCCGCTATTAGTGACTTTGGAGTGACTCTTTGTTGCATATTGAGGGATAGTTATATGATCCAATTATGTTATTATGGTTGAGAGAACTTGCACTAGTGAAAGTATGAACCCTAGGCCTTGTTTCCTAGCATTGCAATACCGTTTACGCTCACTTTTATCATTAGTTACCTTGTTGTTTTTATATTCAGATTACAAAAACCTATATCTACCATCCATATTGCACTTGTATCACCATCTCTTCGCCAAACTAGTGCACCTATACAATTTACCATTGTATTGGGTGTGTTGGGGACACAAGAGACTCTTTGTTATATGAAGGAAAGCGCTCCCGAGGACACATGGGAATTATCGTCAAGCTAGTTTTCATCACGTTCATATGATTCGCGTTCGGTACTTTGATAATTTGATATGTGGGTGGACCGGTGCTTGGGTACTGTCCTTACTTGGACAAGCATCCCACTTATGATTAACCCCCATTGCAAGCATCCGCAACTACAACAGAAGTATTAAGGTAAACCTAACCATAGCATGAAACATATGGATCCAAATCAGCCCCTTACGAAGCAACACATAAACTAGGGTTTAAGCTTCTGTCACTCTAGCAACCCATCATCTACTTATTACTTCCCAATGCCTCCCTCTAGGCCCAAACAATGGTGAAGTGTCATGTAGTCGATGTTCACATGACACCACTAGAGGGATGACAACATACATCTCATTAAAATATCAAACGAATACCAAATTCACATGACTACTAATAGCAAGACTTCTCCCATGTCCTCGGGAACAAACGTAACTACTCACAAAGCATATTCATATTCATAATCAGAGGGGTATTAATATGCATATTGGATCTGAACATATGATCTTCCACCAAGTAAACCAACTAGCATCAACTACAAGGAGTAATCAACACTACTAGCAACCCACAGGTACCAATCTGAGGTTTGGATACAAAGATTGGATACAAGAGATGAACTAGGGTTTGAGATGAGATGGTGCTGGTGAAGATGTTGATGGAGATTGACCCCCTCCCTGTCGTGGTTTTGTCACGGCAGATGTCCTCGTGAAAGGACTTAGTCGTGGAGCCATTGCTATGGGTTAGCTTAAAGGGGTTTTAAGTGGACAAAGGACGCAAGAGTTTATACTGGTTCGGCCCCTTACGATGAAGGTAAAAGCCTACTCCAGTTGTGATGGAATTGCTAGGGTTTCGATGACCAGGGAGCGAATCCGCTTTGCCTGGCTCTCGAGTTGTTGTCTGTTGTCTCTAAACCGCCACCGGGCCGCCCCTTTATATACATAGGTCGACGCACGTCGGTTTACAGAATCCCGAGGCCGAATCATAAACGTGTCCGGCTCGGTCTCTACTCCTTCTATCTTACAATACAAGTTATATATCAATGTCGGTTTATGTCTACATGCCTTAACCCACCTTTGGGCATTGGGCCTTCATGAAGCGCCACCATCTTTGTCTTCATGGGCTTCAAATAAAGTAATCATCATGGGGATAACCCGGCCTCTCCTGGCCGGTTTATGTCCAGTAGTAATATCACCAACACTCCCGATGAGAGGATCGTTGGTGATGACGATGGTGATGATTTCCCCCTCCCGGAGGGAAGTTTCCTCGGCAGATCCTAAATCTTTTCCTTTTCATGACCAGTGATAGATCCAAAATGCCAATGTGAACTTGTGAAACCTGTTTTTCCTCACTTAGTCATTTTTCGCCTCAAATCTGTACCTTCCTCATCTACGTAGGCTGTTTATCCTTTTAGAAAATAATCCGTCATATGCCATTAGTCCCCTTGTAAACCGCCCGTTGCTTTACTTTTTATAGCAGCATCAGCCTACGGTTTAACAATTTTGCATGCTTGAATTCTTTTTTCTTAACCTGTTGCACTTTATGATTTGTCAAACATGAATTATAAACCGGCATTAATCTTTCCAGCTCTTCACTTGCAACGGCCAAACAATTTTATGCCTGTAACTTGGTCCGTTCCCGGGTTACTGAAGAGCAACTGGATGGATGCGTCAGAACGGGCGCTTTACCGAAGCGAAGTGAAATCCAGTGGCGAGTTCCCGGTCCAGAAAACCCTCCTACCCCCAGAGATGGCGAAGTAGTAGTGTTTGTTGATCATATGAGCCGCGTCTTTAAACTGCCCGGGTCCAAGTTTTTCCGTGACGTGCTTGCCAACTTCCAGATCCATCCTCAAGACATTGGACCGAACTCTGTGTCCAATGTTTGCGACTTTCAAGTATTTTGTGAAGCATACCTGCAGGAGGATCCAACTGTTGAGCTACTCCAGGACTTTTTCTATTTAAACCGCCGTACTGAGTTTGTAGACGGGCCCAATACCGAACTGGGCGGTGTTTCGATTCAGAAGAGAAAAGATGTCAGTTTTCCTCATGCAAAACTCCATAGCCATCCTAAGGATTGGAACCAGACTTGGTTTTACTGTAAAGATACTTCTACTGATGATGAAAATCCTCTGCCGGGTTACCGTCCTCACCGGCTTACCAACACACATCCATTTCCGCAACGGTTGACTACCAAAGAACGGGCTACATATGTACCACAACTCTCCAAGCTCAGGGCCTTTACGACCAATGGTCTAACAGGAGTTGATTTTGTTCGCTGCTGGATTTCATGGAGTATATTGCCCTTAAGTCGTCGCCCCGGTTTAATGTGCGAGTATACCGGTGACTCAAAAGACCCTCAACGTCATATTGATATTGAGCTAACAGAAGCTGAAGTTACTGAATCTGTGAAGAAGATACTGAATGAACCCGAGGCTATCTGTAGCAGGACTGGGTTAAGTCCCTACTACACTTTGAATAAACCGCCAGCTGTAAGCATTGCCTGATTCATGTTTTTACTTAATATCTTTAACTGTGTAATCTCTTATAACTTTTGTCAATTCTCTTAACAGGGCGATGACCCATTTTGGAAGAAGAAGCCTCAAGAAAAACCGGTGAAAACCCCTCGACCTAAAACGAAGGTGGTCAAGAGGCCTACCAAGAAGAAGGCGGTTGAATCCACCGGGCCGAACCTCGACGAAGACCTTGATAATCCGGAATCAGAGGTAGAACTTGACTCTCTTGGTTCACTTTTCATACACCTCATTGACAATGATTATTATCAGGATGACGCTGAAGGCAGCCAGGCTGATGACGCAGAGGTAATTACTCTTCCCTCCGGTTCAGACACTCCGTCAACACAGAAAATCCGTCAAACAATCTGGAAAATAAAATGTTCTCACCCTCTTGCTCACTTGGACCCAAAATTCCTTTTGAAGAAGCAGCAGCACGAAGCTCGCCGCACAACCCGGCACAGCGGCCAAGTAGTCACTTCGGCCGGTTTACCAAACACTCCGGTTCAGAAACATCAACCTGAGGTCTCACCCACTTGTGATACCTCTTATCCCAAGGTAGGTTATTTCCGACAACCTCTTAATCCATCCAATTCAAATTATCTGGGAACACCTCATTCGTCTTCTAGCGAGTCAACAGCCACACAACTCCCTCCTCTTAAGACAGTTGCTGGGTAAGTATTTTGACTCAATCTCTTGACGCTCTATACTTGCATGTTATATTAACCCTTGCATCTTTTTCCTTTCAGAGCCAAGGCTAGACCCGGCAAGAAGGCTCGGGCGAACAAACCATCTGACGACCATGTGGTTGTTGAACCGGAGCAAACTACAGAACCGGAAGGTCCAAATGCTGACGCCATGTTTGATGAACCGCCCCCTCAAGATCATGATTTTGATGAACAAGTAGAAGTTGAAATAGCAGACCATGCTGATAAACCGACGAGCCCGGTCCGTACTGACGATGGACCGTCTAGTCCGGTTAAGGCTGCTGATATCCCGTCAACTCCAGTGAAGATTACCGGTGACAAGGAAGATGATGTTATCATCACTTGTGTTGGCCACACTTCCCCTGACAATCCTGTTGCATTATCAAAACATAGAGCCAAGGAGGAACGTTCCTCTATGGAAAAAGGAAAATGGGGCATCGATTTATCAAGCTATGCTCACCTCAACGCCCAGGAACTCCATTCTGGTTTTTTAAACCGTCTGTACACAAACCGTGACTACGAAGCCGGTTTAGTGAACCTGATGAAGGAGCATTATGAGGTAATTACATAACCTTTTCTCTCTTAAATCCAATTGTGAGTACCAACTCTAGTAGCCCCCAAGGGCCGATTATGATGGCAATCAAAAACCGGGACTTTGTAATATCTCAACTTTGCATACTTATCCTTCAAGGGTCGGTTGATCCTTTTTAAAAATGAACCGATACTTTAACATTGTAATCCTGTAACTTTCGCCTGTGCAGTTGTCGGGGTATGGGGTCCCGGCAAACCCGTAAGGTTCGAACACTGGGGTGAGTGTGAAGTCTGTCCCTCCAACCGATCTACGCCCTAGCTCGCTAGGATCTCGCGGATGAACTCGACAAACTCACAACACAGAAGGACACGGGGTTTATACTGGTTCGGGCCACCGTTGTGGTGTAAGACCCTACTCCAGTGTGGTGGTGGATTGCCTCTTGGGTTGATGATAAACAATACAAAGGAAGAACGGCCTCCCGAGGTTGAGGCATTCTTGTGCTCGGCGAGCTTGTGTGTGTGGGGGTGGTCTCGCTCAAGCTCCCATCTGATCCCCTCCACTTTGGTGGCTAGTCCTATTTATAGAGGCCCTGGTCCTCTTCCTAACTATCGAGCGGGAAGGGAGCCAACAATGGCGGGCTAATTTGAAGGGGGACAGCTAGTACAAGCTATCCTGACAAAAGTAGTCTTCGCCTGCACAAAGTTCTGGTGGTAACGTTGTTCTGGGCTCCACGGTGACCTTCGTCTTGCAGTCCATGGTCTTGGTCTTGTTGCACCAAAATGGCAACCTTTGCCTGAGGCCTCGGTACTTCGCGGCTGCGCTTGCCCCCTTTGCACCAAAGAGGAAACAAGGACGCTGTGTACGCTGGCGCACGCCTGGTGTCGATCATCACGGCTCACGTCACAAGAACCTCGTGAGGTTCGCCTTGCCTTGATATCTCTGCTCCTCGTGAGCCTGCCTAGCTAGGCCACTCCGGAGGAGGTCTTGCATCGTCCGCCTCACGAGGCTTGGCCCCTCGCGAGGGTCTTGGGTGCTTCGTTGGTGAAGAAGGGCCGTACGTCCTGCTGGCTTAGCCACGCCGCGGGCCACAGGCAGGCAAGTCTGGGGACCCCCGTTCCCAGAACGCCAACAGTAGCCCCCGGGCCCAAGGTGCGCGGGCTTGGCTTCGCGGCAAAGCCAAGGGTCAAGCTCGAAGCACCGCGGGCCCCCAAAGCATGCGACCTCGGTTGACGCATGGCAGTTGATTGGATGTGGGCGTCTTCGCTTCCCTACGCTGCTTCGGCGACTGCATGACTTGACAAGTCCCTGCGACATGCAAGGGAAACCATCATTACCTGTGATCGTGGGAGACGCCGGTTGGCCTTCTCTTGCTATAAATGGGGAGGGGGGAGCCCCCGTTGCCCATCTCTACCTTGCTTGGTTCCTCCTTCTTGCTCCATTGCTTGCAGTGCCTCCGATGGCGCCTCAAAGGAAGTTCTCTGCTACCGAGAAGGGAAAGGCCCCTCGCGAGGGCCCTGGTTCCCCGGTGCCCAAGTGTGGTCGCGGCCGCCCGCGCAAGCACGCGGTGACCCCCGCCGTGGCCCACCGTCGAGGCGGCGCCACGACACATTGAGGGGGCCGTCCCAACCGTGGCGGTCCAGTTGACGGGGGGAGGTGCGCGATGATGGCAAGGCCTCCCTGCCCGCGCTTCCATTCAGCGGAGGCGTCGCTGGAGTTCATTGTTTGGTCGAAAAAACCCGACCGGCAACTGGCTCCAGCTTCCGCGCTTCTTTGTCGATGAGCTGCCGGCCCCTGGTCCAGGGGTGCTCTGGTTGCAGGCGGATGGTTGCTGCAGCAAGGCCTCCTGGGTCGCGGTCGAGACTTCTGCCGCGGGCAACATAGCCCTGGCCCGTGGCTGGCAGACGTTCGCCCGCGCGCGTGGCCTGGGCAGGCGGTGCATGCTCCACTTCAAGTATGACGGTGGGTCGACCCTCTATGTGAGGGTGTTCGGTGAAAACGGCCGCCGCGCCGGGTGCTGCCCCGAGAAGAACGACGGCGAGGAGGTGCTCGGCCTTGGCGACGATCGTGACGAGGGTGAGGGCGAGCCTGCCCTCAGCGGCGACCGCATCTCCTCTAGCTACAGCGGCTCTCCCTCCTGCGACAGCTCCAGCAGCAGTGGCTACGATCAGCCGCCACGCTCGCTTCGAAGGAGGCAGTGGGTCATCTCGTCGCCGCGCCTCCGTGAAGCGCGAGGAGGGGTCTGGCTAGGCTTGGGCGTCGCTAAGGGCCTTCCCCCGCAGATTGTTGAAACGCCGCTTTGTTTTTTTTCCTTTCTTTCCCTGCACCAGAAAATGAAACCAGTATGGGCCGAGAGGGGCGTGTACCGAACTATGGTTCTTGGTTAATGCAACATGCGTGTTGTTCCCATGCCATGCTGTTATTTTGCGCAGAGATAACCTAACCTGGCGTGTTTGGGGACGCCCCTTCCTTCACGAGATGTCTGCGTTTGCTCGGGAACTGCAAGAATTTGTTAGGGGGTGCGCTAGAGGATTTTGCCGTTCACCCGAACCTTGACTTGGCGCTTTGCATCGCGGTACCCGAGGGGCACGGATTTAGGAGAGTTGCGCCAACTTCCAGGCTCGAACGAGGGTGACTCGCGAGAAGGCAGAGAGAAGGAAAAGCTCGCGAGGGCACCTGCCTAGCCCCCTCGCGAGGTATGCGAGAGAGATATCACGGGTAAACCAGAGCCGCAAAATGCGGTAAAAGGCGAAGGAACCAAATCAGCAAGGAACACCAAAGGCAAACTCGATTAAGGAAAAGCAAGCCAACTATGGAAAGCAAATGAAAAACCGCGTCCGACACCTAATCTAGTCTTCGAGTCTTCTCACCAGCGCGGAGCTAAGTGCTGTCCACTAGGCGTGGGAGGGAGCCCCAGGGCCTGAGGCCGGCGCTCCTGAGACTCCGGGGTGTGTATAGCCCCAACTCATTATTACGTGAGAGTGTCACGGGCGGAGATTCTTCATAGGCACCGGGCCTTGCTTCATAGGCAGTGGGCCTTCCTTCACAGGCTCTGGGCCTTGCTTCTCAGGCACTGGGCCTTGCTTCTCAGGCTCTGGGCCTTGCTTCTTAGGCTCTGGGCCTTGCTTCTTAGGCTCTGGGCCTTGCTTCATGGGTAGAACTTCCGGAGGTGCTGGATGTTCCAGTCATTTTGGATAGGTGTCCCCTCCTACGTCTCCAAGCGCACGACACCCGGCCTGGTGATGTGAACGACCCTGAACGGGCCCTCCCACATGGGCGAGAGCTTGTGCAAGCCTTCCCTGGAGAGGACCCGCCTCAGGACCAGGTCACCCGTCTCGAGCATCCTGGAGCGAATGTTGCGGCAGTGGTAGCGCCGCAGCGCTTGTTGGTACCTTGCCGCCCTTAATGCAGCTTCGCGATGTCGTTCCTCCCCCAGCATGAGATCCATCCCCCGCATGGCATTCTGCTGTGTTTCGTCGAACGCCAGGACCCGTGCAAAGCGATGCCTTACCTCGTGAGGGAGGACCGCTTCAGCTCCGTAGACGAGGAAGAACGGAGTCTCGCCCGTTGGCTTGGTAGCGGTGGTGTGGATGGACCACAACATGGACTGGAGCTCGTTGTGCCAGCCCCTGCCGCAGGCCTCCAGCTTCTTCTTGAAGGTCCTGGTCTTGAGGCCCCTCAGGACCTCAGCATTGGCGCGCTCGGCCTGACCATTGCTCCTGGGGTGGGCTACCGAAGCGTAGCAGATCTGCGTTCCAAGGTTAGCACAGTAGGTTTTAAAGAGGTTACTAGTGAACTGCGAGCCGTTATCTATGATAATGCGGTTGGGGACCCCGAAGCGGCTTACGAGGCCCTTAATGAACTTGACAGCAGAGCCGACTGGAATGGTTCGGATGGCTTCCACCTCTGCCCACTTAGTGAACTTACCGATGGTGACGTAGAGATAGCGGTAGCCCCCTGGCGCTCGCGGGAACGGGCCTAGGATGTCCAGCCCCCAGACCGCGAACGGCCACGTGAGCGGGATGGTTTGGAGGCCCTGAGCAGGCTGATGGATTTGCTTGGCGTGGAATTGGCAAGCTTCACAGGACTTCACCAGCTCAGCTGCATCGTTGAGTGCTGTAGGCCAATAGAATCCACTACGGAAGGCCTTACTGACGAGGGTCCGTGATGACGAGTGATCCCCATAGTCCCCGCCGTGTATGTCAGTCAGCAGCTCCCTCCCTTGATCACTAGAGATGCAGCGCAGCGTGATGTCGTTCAGTCGTTTCCTGTACAGCTCGCCGTCTTGAATGCAGTATGCCGTGGCCTGTCGGGACACGTGCTCTGCGTCCTCTTCTCTCTCCGACAGTGTCCCATGCATCAGGTACTCCCTGAACTCCTTGGTCCAGCACTCCTCCTGGGGCTCGAGCGCCAAGAGCAGCCGAGCTCCTGAGGTTGGGCCGCAATCTGGGGCTCCCGAGGCTGAGTCGTGCTTGAGAGAGGCGGCGTAGCTGACGGCTTGAAGAGCCGTTCTTCGAAGACGCCGGGCTCTTGCGGTTGCCACTTGGATGCTCTCTTGGCGATGTCGTCGGCTTCCTTGTTGGTGCCCAGGGGCACGTCCTGCAGCTCCAAGCCTACGAACTGCTTTTCCATTTTGCGCACCTCAGCAGGGTAGGCCTTGATACGTCTCCAACGTATCTATAATTTTTGATTGCTCCATGCTATATTATCTACTGTTTTGGACATTATTGGGCTTTATTATCCACATTTATATTATTTTTGGGACTAACCTATTAACCAGAGGCCCAGCCCAGAATTGTTTTTTTGCCTATTTCAGGGTTTCGAAGAAAAGGAAAATCAAATTGAGTCCATTTGACCTGAAACTTCACAAAATTTATTTTTTGGAAGGAAAGCAACCCGGGAGACTTGGAGTCCACGTAAGGGAAGCAACAAGGAAGCCACGAGGCAGGGGGCGCCCTCCACTCTCGTGGGCCCCTCGTGGCTCCCCTGACGTACTTCTTCCGCCTATATATCTCCATATACCCTAAAACGATCAAGGAGCACAAATAGATCGGGAGTTCCGCCGCCAGAAGCCTCCGTAGCCACTGAAAGCCAATCTAGACCCGTTCCGGCACCTTGCCGGAGGGGGAATCCCTCTCCGGTGGCCATCTTCATCATCCCGGCGCTCTCCATGACGAGGAGGGAGTAGTTCTCCCTCGGGGCTGAGGGTATGTACCAGTAGCTATGTGTTTGATCTCTCTCTCTCTCTCTCTCTCGTGTTCTTGAGGTGATATGATCTTGATGTATCGCGAGCTTTGCTATTATATTTGGATCCTATGATGTTTCTTCCCCCCTCTACTCTCTTGTAATGGATTGAGTTTTCCCTTTGAAGTTATCTTATCGCATTGAGTCTTTAAAGATTTGAGAACACTTGATATATGTCTTGCCGTGCGTATCTGTGGTGACAATGGGATACCACGTGATTCACTTGATGTATGTTTTGGTGATCAACTTGCGGGTTCCGCCCATGAACCTATGCATACGGGTTGGCACACGTTTTGGTCGTGATTCTCCGGTAGAAACTTTGGGGCACTCTTTGAGGTTCTATGTGTTGGTTGAATAGATGAATCTGAGATTGTGTGATGCATATCGTATAATCATACCCACGGATACTTGAGGTGACATTGAAGTATCTAGGTGACATTAGGGTTTTGGTTGATTTGTGTCTTAAGGAGTTATTCTAGTATGAACTCTAGGGCTGTTTGTGACACTTATAGGAATAGCCCAACGGATTGATTGGAAAGAATAACTTTGAGGTGGTTTCGTACCCTACCATAATATCTTCGTTCGTTCTCCGCTATTGGTGACTTTGGAGTGACTCTTTGTTGCATGTTGAGGGATAGTTATTTTATCCAATTATGTTATTATTGTTGAGAGGACTTGCACTAGTGAAAGTATGAACCCTAGGCCTTATTTCCTAGCATTGCAATACCATTTACGGTCACTTTTATCATTCGTTACCTTGCTGTTTTTATATTTTGAGATTACAAAAACCATTATCTACTATCCATATACCACTTGTATCACCATCTCTTCGCCGAACTAGTGCACCTATACAATTTACCATTGTATTGGGTGTGTTGGGGACACAAGAGACTCTTTGTTATTTGGTTGCAGGGTTTCTTGAGAGAGACAATCTTCATCCTACGCCTCCTACGGATTGATAAACCTTAGGTCATCCACTTGAGGGAAATTTGCTACTGTCCTACAAACCTCTGCACTTGGAGGCCCAACAACGTCTACAAGAAGAAGGTTGTGTAGTAGACATCAAGCTCTTTTCTAGCGCCGTTGCCAGGGAAGTGAGTGCTTGAAGGTATATCTTTAGATCTTGCAATCAAGTCTTTTAGTTTCTTGTTTTATCACTAGTTTAGTTTATAAAAGAAAATTACAAAAAAATATGGAATTGAGTTTGCCTCAAACGCTTCATATTTTTAATATCTTTCGTGAGTATGATGGAAAGGAAAATTGTGCCAAGGTGTTAGAATAAGAATGCATTAGAATGTTTGGCACTAAATATTTGAATGGTGAGCATGATTGCAATGTTGTTAGTATGAATTCCTTGAATATCCATGATGCTAATGATATGCAAAGCCACAAGCTTGGGGAAGCTATGTTTGATGAAGATGATATTTTTTGTCCCCCATGTTTTGATGAGCAAATTTATTATGATGAAAGCATGCCTCCTATTTATGATAATCATATTGATGAAAGTGGATTTGGAGAGGTCATGACTTTATTTTGTGATGAATCCACTATTCCGGAAGAGGTTCGATTGATTATGAGAACAAAGTTGCTATCTATGATGATTATTGTGATGACTTGTATGCTATTAAAAATAATGATATCCATGAAACTTGTCATCACGATTTTAGTTTTCAATTGGATTATGCCTCACATGATAATTATTTTGTTGAGTTTGCTCCCACTATTATTCATGAGAAGAAATTTGTTTATGTGGAGAGTAATAAAAATTCTATGCTTGTGGCTCATGAAAAGAATGCTTTATGTGATAGTTATATTGTTGAATTCATTCATGATGCTACTGAAAATTATTATGAGGGAGGAATATATGCTTGTAGGAATTGCAATAATACCAAGTTTCCTCCCTATGTGCTTAAAATCTTGAAGTTTTGCTTGCTTTACCTTCCTATGCTAATTGATTATTGTTTCCACAAGTTAGTTACTCACAAATTCCTATGCATATGAAGTGGGTTAGACATAAATGTGCTTGTCATATTCTTCATGATGCTCTATTTATGTTTCAATTCTTATCTTTTATGTGAGCATCGTTGAAATCATCATGCCTAGCTAGGGGCGTTAAACGATAGCGCTTGTTGGGAGGCAACCCATTTTTATTTTTGTTCATTTATTTTTGCTCCTGTTTAGCAATAAATAATTTATCTAGCCTCTGTTATGATTGAGTTTTTATGTTTTATTTAGTGTTTGTGCCAAGTAGAACCGTTGGGAAGGCTTGGGGAAAGTCTTGTTGATCTTGCTGTAAAAACAGAAACTTTAGCACTCACGAGAATTGCTGCAATTTTTATTTGGAGAGTGCTATTTAGTTAATTCTTTTTGAAGATGATTAATAGACAAATTTCTCACGTCCAGAAATTTATTTGAGAATTTTATGAGTTCCAGAAGTATAGGTTTGATCCAGATTACTACATAATGTTCTGTTTTTGATAGATTCTGTTTTCGATGTGTTGTTTGCTTATTTTGAGGAATCTATGAGTAGTATCGGAGGGTATGAACCATAGATAAGTTGGAATACAGTAGGTTTAACACCAATATAAATAAATAATGAGTTCATTACAGTACCTTGAAGTGGTGTTTTGTTTTCTTTCGCTAACGGAGCTTACGAGTTTTCTGTTATGTTTTGTGTTGTGAAGTTTTCAAGTTTTGGGTAAAGATTCGATGGACTATGGAATAAGGAGTGGCAAGAGCCTAAGCTTGGGGATTCCCAAGGCACCCCAAGGTAATATTCAAGGACAACCAAGAGCCTAAGCTTGGGGATGCCCCGGAAGGCATCCCCTCTTTCGTCTTCGTTCATCGGTAACTTTACTTGGAGCTATATTTTTATTTACCACATGATATGTGTTTTGCTTGGAGCGTCATTTTTTTGCTTGATGTTTGAATAAAATACCAAGATCTAAAATTATTAAATGTTAGAGAGTCTTCACATAGTTGCATAATTATTCAACTACTCATTGAGCTTCACTTATATCTTTTGGAGTAGTTTGTCATTGCTCTAGTGCTTCACTTATATTTTTTTAGAGCACGGTGGTGGTTTTATTTTGAAGAAATAATTGATCTCTCATGCTTCACTTATATTATTTTGGGAGTCTTTAGAACAGCATGGTAGCTTGCTTTGGTTATGAAACTAGTCCTAATATGATGGGCATCCAAGAGGGATATAATAAAAACTTTCATATAAGTGCATTGAATACTAAGAGAAGTTTGATGCTTGATGATTGTTTGAGACATGGAGGTAATAATATCAAAGTCGTGCTAGTTGAGTAGTTGTGAATTTGAGAAGTGCTTGTGTTGAAGTTTGCAAGTCCCGTAGCATGCACGTATGGTAAACATTATGTAACAAATTTGAAACATGGGGTGTTCTTTGATTGTCTTCCTTATGAGTGGCGGTCGGGGACGAGCGATGGTCTTTTCCTACCAATCTATCCCCCTAGGAGCATGCGCGTAGTGCCGAGGTTTTTGATGACTTGTAGATTTTTTCAATAAGTATGTGAGTTCTTTATGACTAATGTTGAGTCCATGGATTATACGCACTCTCACCCTTCCATCATTGCTAGCCTCTTCGGTACCGTGGATTGCCCTTTCTCACATTGAGAGTTGGTGCAAACTTCGCCGGTGCATCCAAACCCCGTGATATGATACACTCTTTCACACATAATCCTCCTTATATCTTCCTTAAAACAGCACCATACCTACCTATTCTGGCATTTCCATAGCCATTCCAAGATATATTGCCATGCAACTTTCCCCCGTTCCGATTATTATGACACGCATCATCATTTTCATATTGCTTTGCATGATCATGTAGTTGACATCATATTTGCGGCAAAGCCACCGTTCATAATTTTTCATACATGTCACACTTGATTCATCGCAATCACGGTACACCACCGGAGGCATTCATATAGAGTCATATCTTGTTCTAGTATCGAGTTGTAATCTTTGAGTTGTAAATAAATAGAAGTGTGATGATCATCATTAATAGAGCATTGTCCCAAAAAAAGAAAAAAAAGAAAAAAAAATAGAAAGGCCAAAAAAGGGAAATGCCAAAAAAAAGAGAAAGGCCAAAAAAAAAAGAAAGGCCAAATAAAAAAATAAATAAAAATAAAAGGGACAATGCTACTATCCTTTTTTTTCCACACTTGTGCTTCAAAGTAGCACCATGATCTTCATGATAGAGAGTCTCTTATTTTGTCACTTTCATATACTAGTGGGAATTTTTCATTATAGAACTTGGCTTGTATATTCCAACAATGGGCCTCCTCAAGTACCCTAGGTCTTCGTGAGCAAGCAAGTTGGATGCACACCCACTTAGTTTCTTTTGTTGAGCTTTCATACATTTGTAGCTCTAGTGCATCCATTGCATTGCAATCCCTACTCCTTGCATTGACATCAATTGATGGGCATCTCCCTAGCCCATTGATTAGCCGTGTCGATGTGAGACTTTCTCCTTTTTGTCTTCTCCACATAACCCCCATCATCATATTCTATTCCACCCATAGTGCTATGTCCATGGCTCGCGCTCATGTATTGCGTGAAGGTTTATGAGTTTGAGATTACTAAAGTATGAAACAAATTGCTTGGCTTGTCATCGGGGTTGTGCATGATGAGAGCATTCTTGTGTGACAAAAATGGAGCATGACTAAACTATATGATTTTGTAGGGATGAACTTTCTTTGGCCATGTTATTTTGAGAAGACATAATTGCTTTGTTAGTATGCTTGAAGTATTATTATTTTTATGTCAATATGAACTTTTGTCTTGAATCTTTCGGATATGAATATTCATACCACAATTAAGAAGAATTACATTAAAATTATGCCAAGTAGCACTCCGCATCAAAAATTCTGTTTTTATCGAGGACGAGGAGGAATTAAGCTTGGGGATGCTTGATACGTCTCCGACGTATCTATAATTTTTGATTGCTCCATGCTATATTATCTACTGTTTTGGACATTATTGGGCTTTATTATCCACTTCTATATTATTTTTGGGACTAACCTATTAACCGGAGGCCCAGCCCATAATTGTTGTTTTTGCCTATTTCAGCGTTTCGAAGAAAAGGAAAATCAAACGGAGTCCAATTGACCTGAAACTTTACGGAACTTATTTTTGGAAGGAAAGCAACCCGGGAGACTTGGTGTCCACGTAAGGGAAGCAACGAGGAAGCCATGAGGCAGGGGGGCGCGCCCTCCACCCTCGTGGGCCCCTATGGCTCCCCTGACGTACTTCTTCCGCCTATATATCTCCATATACCCTAAAACGATCAGGGAGCACAATAGATCAGGAGTTCCTCCGCCAGAAGCCTCCGTAGCCACCGAAAGCCAATCTAGAACCGTTTCGGCACCCTACCGGAGGGGGAATCCCTCTCCGGTGGCCATCTTCATCATCCCGGTGTTCTCCATGACGAGGAGGGAGTAGTTCTCCCTCGTTGCTGAGGGTATGTACCAGTAGCTATGTGTTTGATCTCTCTCTCTCTCTCTCTCTCTCGTGTTCTTGAGGTGATACAATCTTGATGTATCGCGAGCTTTGCTATTATATTTGGATCCTATGATGTTTCTTCCCCCATCTACTCTCTTATAATGGATTGAGTTTTCCCTTTGAAGTTATCTTAACGGATTGAGTCTTTAAAGATTTGAGAACACTTGATGTATGTCTTGCCGTGCGTATCTGTGGTAACAATGGGATACCACGTGATTCACTTGATTTATGTTTTGGTGATCAACTTGCGGGTTCCGCCCATGAACCTATGCATATGGGTTGGCACACGTTTTGGTCGTGATTCTCCGGTAGAAACTTTGGGGCACTCTTTGAGGTTCTATGTGTTGGTTGGATATATGAATCTAAGATTGTGTGATGCATATCGTATAATCATACCCACGGATACTTGAGGTGACATTGGAGTATCTAGGTGACATTAGGGTTTTGGTTGATTTGTGTCTTAAGGTGTTATTCTAGTACGAACTCTAGGGCTGTTTGTGACACTTATAGGAATAGCCCAACGGATTGATTGGACAGAATAACTTTGAGGTGGTTTCGTACCCTACCATAATCTCTTCGTTCGGTCTCCGCTATTAGTGACTTTGGGGTGACTCTTTGTTGCATGTTGAGGGATAGTTATGTGATCCAATTATGTTAATATTGTTGAGAGGACTTGCACTAGTGAAATTATGAACCCTAGGCCTTATTTCCTAGCATTGCAATACCATTTACGCTCACTTTTACCATTTGTTACCTTGCTGTTTTTATATTTTGAGATTACAAAAACCATTATCTACTATCCGTATACCACTTGTATCACCATCTCTTTGCCGAACTAGTGCACCTATACAATTTACCATTGTATTGGGTGCGTTGGGGACACAAGAGACTCTTTGTTATTTGGTTGCAGGGTTGCTTGAGAGAGACCATCTTCATCCTACGCCTCCTACGGATTGATAAACCTTAGGTCATCCACTTGAGGGAAAATTGCTACTGTCCTACAAACCTCTGCACTTGGAGGCCCAACAACGTGTACAAGAAGAAGGTTGTGTAGTAGACATCAGGCCTCCATGTGCTCGTCCTTTGGCTCATATACTTTGTTGGAGAAGTTGACGAGGAGCTGCGAGTCGCCCTTGATGGTAAGGCGCCTCACCCCCATAGCCGCCACAGCCTTCAGGCCGGCTATGAGGCCCTCGTATTCTGTGATATTGTTGGAGAGCTTCTCGCCGTGCTGAAAGCATAGTTGCACGGCATATCAAAGCTTGTCCTGAGTGGGCGAGATGAGCACTGCTCCAGCCCCCGCGCCATGGTGCGCAAAGGTGCCATCAAAATACATGACCCAGTCGTCTGGCGCCTCGCTTCCCAGGGAGGTGGACTGGTCTTCTCCTTCCTCAAGAGCCGGGGCATCTGTCCATTCCGCCACAAAATCGGTGAGCGCGGCTCCCTTGATGACCCTGGTGGTGCTAAACTCCAGCTGAAATACTTGCAGCTCGATGTTCCATTCAGCGACCCTTCCGACTGAGTTTGGGCTCCTGAGTATCCTCTCCAACGGGTAAGATGAGACGACCTTGATGGGGTGCCCCTGGAAGTAGTGACACAGCTTGCGCGAGGCCACCAAAAGTGCGAGCAGGAGCTTCTGCGGCATGGGGTAGCACGCCCTCGCGTCCCGCAATATAGTGCTGACGAAGTACACTGGGTGCTTGACGAGGGCCGGTACACTGTTGAGGCTTGGGTCCCGCGTAGATTGTGGCATATCCTGAGGTGATGGGTCTCCCGAGACCTGACCGCCCTCAGGAGCTTCCGCAATGTTGCTCTGCTGGGCTAGGTCGGCCGTCGCTAATGGCTTTGCTGCACCTCTCTGGCCCGGTGCTGTATCAGTTCTACCCTTGTCTTGACGCTCCTCCCGAACCGCCACCAGCGCCGCGCTGGCAGAGTACGGGGTGGCCGCAAGGTAGAGCAAGAGAGGCTCGAGAGGCCACGATGCCACCATCACTGGGGGGCCGGTGAGGTATTTCTTGAGGTCTTGGAAGGTCTGGTCGGCCTCCGGGGTCCACTCGAAGGGGCCTTTCTTCTTCATGAGCTTAAAGAAGGGCAAGGCGCGCTCGCCTAGCTTAGAGATGAAATGCCCTAATGCGGTCACCCGTCCTGCCAGTTTCTGCATCTCCTTGAGGGTCTGTGGCGGGCTCATGTCTTCGATGGCCTTGATCTTTTCTGGGTTCGCCTCGATCCCTCTGTGGGAACAAGAAACCCTAGCAACTTGCCGGATGGGACGCCAAACACACACTTTTCCGGGTTAAGCCTCAAGTTCACTTGGCGCAAGCTCTCGAAGGTCTCCTCCAAGTCTTGAATCAATGTCCTCGCCTCGCGAGATTTGACCATTATGTCATCAACATAGGCCTCGGTGTTCCTGCCGAGCTGCCGCCCCAAGGCGATGTGCATCGGCCGCTGAAAGGTTGCGCCCGCGTTGCGAAGGCCGAAAGGCATGCAGGTGTAGCAGTACACCCCACATGGTGTCAAGAAGGCCGTCTTCTCCACATCCTCCACCGCCATCTTGATCTGATGGTATCCAAAGAACGCATCCAAGAAACACAGCAAGTCGCACTCGGCGGTGGAGTTGACGATTTGATCGATGCGCAGAAGGGGGAACGGGTCTTGGGGGCAGGCTTTGTTTAGGTTGCTGAAGTCGACGCACACCCGTTCCTTCCCGCCTTTTTTCGGCACCACAACGGGGTTCGCAAGCCATTCGGAGTATCGAACTTCCCGGATTGTACCTGCCGGCTCCAGCTTGCGTGTCTCTTGGACGATGAAGGCCTGCTTCTTAGTGGACTGCCGTCTTGCTTGCTGCTTCACGGGGCGTACGTTGGGGCACACCTTTAGAAGATGCTGGATTACCTCTCTCGGGACCCCTACCAGTTGATTGGGCTCCCACGCGAATATCTCCTTGTTCGCGCGCAAGAACCTCACCAAAGCTTCTTCTTGCCCTGGGTTAAGGCCGGTTCCTATGGTGAAGGTGGCTCCTGAATACCCATCTTCGCTGACCGGCACCTGCTTGGTCTCTGCCTTGTCTTGGGTGAACAGCTGCTTTTTCTTGGTGGGTGCGGCCTCCTTGGCCCCCGGCGCACCGGCACCGGCTGGCTGCGCTGCTGCCGCGGTCTTGAAGGCGAGCCTGAGCGCCATCATGACCTCCTTAGCGCCCCCTTGGATGGTGAAGACGCCCTTGCTCCCTGGCATTTTCATGAGGTTGTAGGCAGGGTGAGTTGTCGCCATGAACTGAGCGAGGGCCGGGTACCCGAGGATGGCATTGTATGGGAGACCGATGCGGGCAATGTCAAAGTCCACCAGCTCGGTGCGATAGTTATCCGGCGTGCCAAAGGTCACAGGGAGGCGGATCTGCCCCAAGGGGTGAGCAGCTCCACCACCCACCCCTGTGAAGGGCTTGCTGAGGCCGAGCCGTTCGAGTGGCACATGAAGAAGGCTGAAAGCTTCCACGGAGAGGAGGTTGAGACTGGCTCCGCCGTCGATGAGGGTCTTGGTGACGGCCACGTTGTAGATGGTGGGCGTGCAGAGCATCGGAAGCATCCCTGAGCCGGTGGTGGAGCCGGGGTGGTCTTCTGAGTCGAAGGTGAGGTCGTCTTCCGGCGCGGCCCAACCCGGCGGAGCCCCCGGGCGCTTGTAGGCGGCCCCAATCTGGCGGAAGAAAGGCTTGACGTCGCGATCTGAAGGAGGTGCTTGGGAGCCACCCAGCAGTGCCGTGACTGCGTGGTGTGCCGGTGCCGCATAGCGTGCCATGAAGAGGTCGCGGAGTTCTCCCAGGACGTCACCATGGACCCCGAGAGGTCGAGCAGCCAAGTGCGCGACTCGCCGGCGAGGGCCAAAGGAACAAGTTTGCCATGATCTTGTCGTCACCTCCGGCTTCAAGGACGACCTCCTCGTACGCTAGCAGGAACAGCGACGAGTCTGCCATGCCATCGTAATGCGGCGGCATCTCCGACCTGAACTTGACCGGCCACTGCAGTCGTCGGAAAGCGGGGGTCAGGGCTCGGTACCCAGACTCCCCGCTGCAAGCGTCGGCCATGGAGGTCGGTGGCGAGGCACCTGCCATGGGAGCGCGGTGCGGCGGCACGAGGCGCTGGTTGATGGAGAAAAGCTCCGGCACACCCCTACCTGGCGCGCCAAATGTCGGGGTATGGGGTCCTGGCAAACCCGTAAGGTTCGAACACTGGGGTGCGCGCGAAGTCTGTCCCTCCAACCGATCTATGCCCTAGCTCGCTAGGATCTCGCGGACGAACTCGACGAACTCACAACACAGAAGGACACGGGGTTTATGCTGGTTCGGGCCACCGTTGTGGTGTAATACCATACTCCAGTGTGGTGGTGGATTGCCTCTTGGGCTGATGATAAACAATACAAAGGAAGAACGGCCTCCCGAGGTTGAGGCATTCTTGTGCTCGGCGAGCTTGTGTGTGTGTGGGGGGGGGTGGTGGTCTCGCTCAAGCTCCCATCCAATCCCCTCCACTGTTGTGGCTAGTCCTATTTATAGAGGCCCTGGTCCTCTTCCCAAATATCGAGCGGGAAGGGAGCCAACAATGGCGGGCTAATTTGAAGGGGGACAACTAGTACAAGCTATCTTGACAAAAGTAGTCTTCGCCTGCACAAAGTTCTGGTGGTGACGCTGTTCTGGGCTCCACGATCACCTCCGTCTTGCAGTCCATGGTCTTGGTCTTGTTGCACTGAAATGGCAACCTTTGCCTGAGGCCTCGGTACTCTGCGGCCGCGCTTGCTCCCTTTGCACCAAAGAGGAAACAAGGACGCTGTGCGCGCTGGCGCCCGCCTGGTGTCGATCATCACGGCTCACGTCACAAGAACCTCGTGAGGTTCGCCTCGCCTTGATATCTCCGCTCCTCGGGAGCCAGCCTAGCTAGGCCACGTCGAAGGAGGTCTTGCATCGTCCGCCTCGCGAGGCTTGGCCCCTCGCGAGGGTCTTGGGTGCTTCGTTGGTGAAGAAGGGTCGTACGTCCTGCTGGCTTAGCAACGCCGTGGGCCGCAGGCAGGCAAGTCTGGGGACCCCCGTTCCCAGAACGTCGACAGTAGTCCCCAAGGGCCGGTTTATCTTTCCAAGGTGAACCGGGACTTTAACCACTATTACTTTGAGCAGATCTACATTAGCCCCCAAGTGCCAAGAATAATGCTTGCATTACACTTGGGACTTGACACTTTTTTTATGATAATGAAGCGAATAGGCATTAGCCCCCAAGTGCAAAGTGCATAACTTGTGTGTTCTTGGTACTTCAAATATATACAACCCACTGATGATATGTCTTGCATTTATAGGCCGAGCTGAACAAAAAGGACGCCCAAACTGCTGATCTTCAAGAGAACATTAAATCTCAGCAAGCGGAGGCTTCTAAAGCCAAGGAGGAACTGGACAATGTCTTAGCAGCCATGGAGAAGCTGAAGGAGACCTTTAAGAAGGAATGGGCGGATTGGGACACATAGAAAGCCGCTTTAGCAAAGAGAGCCGAAGACGCAGAAGCAGCCCTTAAACCGGTAGTCGAAGAGCTGACCGGTTTAAAGAGGCAAATAAACGCTATGACCTCTGTTGTATTTGGTAAGCGTCCTCATCTGATGTTTTTCAGTTCATTTTATCTCATCAGTTACCGGTTTACTAATACTTGCAATGTCACAGGGACCCTCATTACCCATCTGGGCTCTGACATGCGGATGAAGCTGAAGGCTGCCTATACTTTAATAGAGCAGTTATATTCCGGAGCCCAATGGGCTATTTGCACCGCTGCTCATAACAGGCCTCCTCCAACATTAATAAAAGAAACTATTGAGAAACTATCAATGTTGCCTGCTCGGTTGGATGAACTTAAAAGATCAGCTGCAAGGTCAGGCGCGCTGACTGTGCTAATCCGGGCCAAGGCATGGATTCCAGATCTTGAACTGTCGGATATTGGCAAATTGGCGGAAGAAATGGATCTGTCTCATTATCAGCCGGTTTATGATGTTGATCAGAAAAGATATCCTGTGCCAACACATGATGTAGAAGATCTTGTTGCGCCAATTTGTAAGCACACTTATGCCCATGACATTGATCCTTCCAACCTTATAAGTGAAGAAGCCATGTTCCAAGCCTTAACTAGAATCGATTGGGCAACCATTGATTTCCAGCCACTGGTAGGGACGAGGAAGATGCACCGACGCAAGATGATCCCCAATCTTCAAGCTGTCCTGGTGATGAATCATAAACCGGGGCCCAGTTTAGCCTGTGGCAGCCTACCACTCGTGCTGAAACAATTATTCTATATGGGCATGAAAACGCCTTGTAATAGGCTAGTTCAAACACTTGTATGCTATGTCGTCGAGCATACTTATTTTGCTTGATACTGATAACTCGCCATGCTTTTGGGACCTATTATATGCATAATCCGCAGTGGCTGTATTTTAACTTGTTCCTGCATACAAGAGATTGAAAGTGTCCTGGCGGTTTACCGCTAGACGGGTCATGATGCCCAAATATATAGCCTAGGTGTAGAGCCAAGGCTGTATTTAAAAACAACCAGATATAGAGTAGATGATACCTGTTACCTCGTTGGTTGACCAACGGTTGTTATAATAAGGGTGATAACACCAATCTGGAGTATTGATGACTCCTTCCATGTTTGCCGGTTGACGATAAAACCGTACCGGGTTATGATAAACACCAGTTTTATCCATATAATACTGGTGACTTGTAGTCAAAACCAGACCGGATCAATAAGCGCCGGATTATAGCTGATCATGTACTGACAACTTAGCGTTGTAAGCCACACCGGGTTTTAATAAACGCTGGTTTATCAGAAAATATTTATGAATCTTACCAAAGGAGAAAAAACTTTGCAAAAAACACAAGAAGAATATGCAAGGCTTTTCATGGGCTGCCAGGCCCTAAATCGAGGCTTTTCATGGGCTGCCAGGCCACTGAGTTAAACCATTTTTCAAAGCCTTTTAAGATGGACCTCAATCTTTAACCAATCATTGTTTTAACTTTGAAAAGTTCAGGGTCTATGAGATTGACTTGTCAAACGTTCGACGGGTCATACCAGGTTTACCTGGACGGAGTGGCTTACTTAAAGAGGCAGGATAACCCGGGGTTTTAGGTGAATACACCTGGCTTCCAAGCCTGGCTTGATAGCCTATTGCAAGGGTGCAAACTCTTTGTTCTTTGAGAAGCAAAAAGCCCCCAAGCAACATTTGAGCTGTGCTCAGTGGGTGCCTATGTTTGAGTTGTGCTGGTGCAACACTCTCTTTGGCCCCACATAATTTCCTTTAGGTCTTAAGCCTATCAAGAGGTGTAGCTATGGTGTGAATACAACCAAGCCCCTAGTGATTTCCCTTTGGCCTTAAGCCGATCAAGAGGCGTAGCTAAGGTTTGAATACGACCAAGCCCCCTAGTGATTTCCTTTTATATGTGTGGCTTTATAAGCCGGATCAGCAGAACTCCGCTTTATGAACAGAAGCCCCCCAGGTAAACACACATGATGTAAAAACAACAGAGACCCCGCTTTAGCTGAGGCTCCGGTTTATTATATTGATCATAATATATGCATTGTCATAATTATGTACATAAAAAGAGCCTATGGATCAAGTATAGTAAGGCCGAAGATGAGCTATATTCCACGGCCGCTGGGTCTCCTCCTCCGATTTACGTGAGTCTTTGTGCTCTCGAACATCGATAAGGTAGTATGATCCATTGTGCAAATTTTTGCTGACCACAAAAGGCCCTTCCCAAGGTGGGGATAACTTGTGCATATCAACCTGATCCTGGATGAGCCGGAGCATCGGATCGCCTTCTTGAGAAGTTCTGGTTTTAACCTGGCGGCTGTGATAACACCGCAGATCTTGTTGATAAATCGCTAAACGTGCCGCCGCAAGATCACGCTCCTCATCTAACAGGTCCAGTGAGTCCTAATGTGCTTTCTCATTATCAGCTTCAACATAAGCCACCACACGGGGTGAGTCATGAGGGATGTCACTAGGCAGAACTGCCTCTGCTCCGTAAACCATGAAGAAAGGCGTGTAACCCGTAGATCTGTTCGGTGTGGTGTTGATACTCCATAACACGGAAGGTAACTCCTCTACCCAACAACCCGGCGCCCGCTTTAAAGGAACCATAAGCTGGGGTTTGATACCTCTCAAAATCTCTTGATTGGCCCTCTCTGCTTGACCATTAGATGGGGGGTGAGCCACTGATGACACGTCAAGCCGGATGTGCTCACGTTGACAAAATTCTTCCATAGCACCCTTGGACAGATTAGTACCATTATCAGTTATAATGCTGTGTGGAAAACCAAACCGGAATATCACCTTTTTGATGAATTGAACCACCGTGGCCCCATCACACTTACTGACTGGCTCTGCCTCTACCCACTTGGTAAACTTATCAACCGCCACCAGCAGGTGGGTCTTCTTATCCTTGGACCTCTTAAAGGGTCCAACCATATCTAGCCCCCAAGTTGCAAACGGCCAAGTGATTGGAATCATTCTTAATTCTTGAGCCAGAACATGAGCGCGGCATGCAAACTTCTGACAACCGTGACACCTCTTTACCAAATCCTCAGCATCAGCATGAGCCATCAACCAATAGAAGCCGTGACAAAAGGCCTTAGCCACCAAGGATTTTGAACCGGCGTGGTGACCACAATCTCCTTCGTGGATCTCACGCAAAATCTCACAACCTTCTTGAGGAGACACACAACACTGAAACGCCCCTGTTACGCTGCAATGATGCAGCTCCCCATTGACAATGGTCATTGACTTGGATCGCCGGATTATCTGCCGGGCCAAGGTTTCATCGTCTGGTAACTCACCCTGGTTCATGTATGCCAGGTATGGGACCATCCAATCTGGAATAACATGAAGAGCCGCCACCAATTGAGCCTCCGGGTCAGGCACAACCAAATCCTCCTCTGTAGGTATCTTGACTGACGGATTATGTAGCACATCTAGAAAGGTATTGGGTGGCACCGGTTTACGTTGAGAGCCTAAGCGACTTAAAGCATCTGCCGCTTCATTCTTTCGCCGGTCTATATGGTTAACCTGATAACCCTTGAAATGACCAGTCACTGTATCCAACTCTCGTCTATATGCCGCCATGAGTGGATCCTTGGAATCCCAAGTGCTAGATACCTGTTGAGCCACCAGGTCTGAGTCACCAAAGCACTTAACCTGGCTTAAATTCATTTCCTTAGCCATCCGAAGACCATGGAGCAAGGCCTCATACTCAGCTGCATTGTTAGTACAAGGGAACATTAAACGGAGAACATAACAAAAATTATCACCTCGTGGGGAAGTTAATATGACTCCAGCCCCGAGCCCTCCAATTGTCTGGACTCATCAAAATGAATAGTCCAATAAGTGTTGTCTGGCTTTTCCTATGGTGCTTGCAACTCTATCCAATCATTGATGAAGTCCACAAGTGCTTGGGATTTGATTGTTGTGTGAGGCGTATACTTTAACCCGTGAGCTCCAAGCTCAATAGCCCATTTAGCAATCTGGCCAGTTGCTTCTCTGTTTTGGATGATATCTCCCAAGGGGGCTGAACTGACCACTGTGATAGGATGACCCTGAAAATAATGCTTGAGTTTCCGGCTTGCCATGAAAACCCCATACACCAGCTTATGCCAATGTGGGTATCTCTGTTTGGACTCAATAAGCACCTCGCTGATATAATAAACCGGCCGTTGAACCGGATACTCTTTTCCGGCCTCCTTGCGCTCCACCACAATAGCCACACTAACAGCCCGGGCATTAGCAGCCACATATAGCAATAAGGGCTCTTTATCGACCGGAGCCCCAAGTACAGGTGGCTTGGCTAACAGTCTCTTCAAGTCCTCAAATGCTTTATCAGCAGCATCACTCCACACGAAGTCATCTGTCTTCTTTAGCATCTGATACAAATGGATAGCCTTCTCCCCAAGGCGACTGATAAACCGGCTTAAGGCTGCAATCCGGCCCGCCAAACGCTGAACATCATTGATACATGCCGGTTTAGCCCGGGATGTGATAGTTGTGCTCTTCTCCGGATTAGCTTCAATGCCCCTGTTAGACACCAGAAAACCCAAGAGCTTGCCTACCGGTACACCAAAGACACATTTGGCCGGATTAAGCATCATCTTATAAACCCGGAGGTTATCAAAAGTTTCCTTCAAGTCACCTATCAATGTTTTCTCCTTTCTGGACTTCACCACAATATCATCCACATATGCATGAACATTGCGCCCAATCTGTTTATGCAGGCAATTCTGGACGCAGCGCTGATAAGTCACCTGGGCACTCTTGAGCCCGAAATGTTGGGGAACGTAGCAATAATTCAAAATTTTCCTACGTGTCACCAAGATCAATCTATGGAGTCATCTAGCAACAAGGGAGGAGTGGATCTACATACCCTTGTAGATCGCGCGCGGAAGCGTTCAAGAGAACGAGGTTGATGGAGTCGTACTAGTCGTGATCCAAATCACCGATGATCCTAGCGCCGAACGGACGGCACCTCCGCGTTCAACACACGTACGGAGCAGCGAAGTCTCCTCCATATTGATCCAGAAAGGGGGGAGGAGAGGTTGATGGAGATCCATCAGCACGATGGCGTGGTGGTGGAAGTAGCAGGATTCCAACAGGGCTTCGCCAAGCGCTGCGGGAGGAGGGAGATGTGTCATGGGAGGGAGAGGGAGGCGCCAGGGCTTAGGTGTGGCTGCCCTCCCTTCCCCCCACTATATATAGGGCCAAGGGAGAGGGGGGGCGCAGCCTTGGCCCTTCCTCCAATGAAGGGTGCGGCCAGGGAGGAGTCCATCCTCCCCAAGGCACCTCGGAGGTGCCTTCCCCTTTTAGGACTCTTCCTTTCTCTTATCTCTTGGCGCATGGGCCTCTTGGGGCTGGTGCCCTTGGCCCATATAGGCCAAGGCGCACACCCCTACAGCCCATGTGGCCCCCCGGGGCAGGTGGACCCCCTTGGTGGACCCCCGGACCCCTTTCGACACTCCCGGTACAATACCGATAATGCACGAAACTTTTCCGGCGACCAAAACAAGACTTCCCATATATAAATCTTTACCTCCGGACCATTCCGGAACTCCTCGTGACGTCCGGGATCTCATCCGGGACTCCAAAAAACTTTTGGGTTACCGCATACTAATATATCTATAACCCTAGCGTCACCGAACCTTAAGTGTGTAGACCCTACGGGTTCGGGAGACATGCAGACATGACCGAGATGACTCTCCGGTCAATAACCAACAGCGGGATCTGGATACCCATGTTGGCTCCCACATGTTCCACGATGATCTCATCGGATGAACCACGATGCCAAGGACTTAATCAATCCCGTATACAATTCCCTTTGTCTAGCGGTACGATACTTGCCCGAGATTCGATCGTCGGTATCCCGATACCTTGTTCAATCTCGTTACCGGCAAGTCTCTTTACTCGTTTCGTAACACATCATCCTGTGATCAACTCCTTGATCACATTGTGCACATTATGATGATGTCCTACCGAGTGGTCCCAGAGATACCTCTCCGTTTACACGGAGTGACAAATCCCAGTCTCGATTCGTGCCAACCCAACAGACACTTTCGGAGATACCTGTAGTGTACCTTTATAGCCACCCAGTTATGTTGTGACGTTTGGCACACCCAAAGCACTCCTACGGTATCCGGGAGTTGCACAATCTCATGGTCTAAGGAAATGATACTTGGCATTAGAAAAGCTTTAGCATACGAACTACATGATCTTGTGCTAGGCTTAGGATTGGGTCTTTGTCCATCACATCATTCTCCTAATGAGGTGATCCCGTTATCAATGACATCCAATGTCCATGGTCAGGAAACCGTAACCATCTATTGATCAACGAGCTAGTCAACTAGAGGCTTACTAGGGACATGGTGTTGTCTATGTATCCACACATGTATCTGAGTTTCCTATCGATACAATTCTAGCATGGATAATAAACGATTATCATGAACAAGGAAATATAATAATAACTAATTTATTATTGCCTCTAGGGCATATTTCCAACAGTCTCCCACTTGCAATAGAGTCAACAATCCAGTTCACATCGATATGTGATTAACACTCAAGGTCACATCCCCATGTGACTAACACCCAAAGAGTTTACTAGAGTCAATAATCTAGTTCACATTACCATGTGATTAACACTCGATGAGTTCTGGGTTTGAACATGTTATGCTTGTGAGAGATGTTATAGTCAACGGGTCTGAATCTTTCAGATCCGTATGTACTTCGCAAATTTCTATGTCATCTTGTAGATGCAACTACCACGCTACATTTGGAGCTATTCCAAATAACTGTTCTACTATACGAATCCAGTTTACTACTCAGAATAATCTGGATTAGTGTCAAAGTTTGCATCAGCGTAACCCTTTACGACGAACTCTTTTACCACCTCCATAATCGAGAAAATTCCTTAGTCCACTAGTTACTAAGGATAACTTTGACCGCTGTCCTGTGATCCATTCTTAGATCACTCTTGTACCCCTTGACTGACTCATGGCAAGGCACATTTCAGGTGCGGTACACAACATAGCATACTGTAGGGCCTATGTCTTAAGCATAGGGGACGACCTTCATCCTTTCTCTCTATTCTGCCGTGGTCGAGCTTTAAGTCTTAACTTCATACCTTACAACTCAGGCAAGAACTCCTTCTTTGACTAATCCATCTGAACACCTTCAAGATCATGTCAAGGTATGTGCTCATTTGAAAGTACCATTAAGCGTTTTGATCTATCCTTATAGATCTTGATGCTCAATGTTCAAGTAGCTTAATCCAGACTTTCCATTGAAAAACACTTTCCAAATAACCCTATATGCTTTCCAGAAATTCTATGTCATTTCTGATCAACAATATGTCAACAACATATATTCATCAGAAATTCTATAGTGCTCCCACTCACTTCTTTGGAAATACAAGTTTCTCATAAACTTTGTATAAACCCAAAACTTTGATCATCTTATCAAAGCATACATTCCAACTCTGAGATGCTTACTCCAGTCCTTAGAAGGATTGCTGGAGCTTTGCATACTTATTAGCATCTTTCGGGATTAACAAAACCTTCCGGTTGTATCACATACAACCTTTCCTCAAAAATCATCGAGGAAACAATGGTTTTTGGCATCCTATCTACAAGATTTCACAAATAATGCAGTAATTGCTAATATAATTCCAACAGACTCTTAGCATCGCTAGGAGTGAGAAAGTCTCATCACAGTCAACTCCTTGAACTTGTCGGAAAACATCTTAACGACAAGTCGAGCTTTCTTAATGGTGACATTTACCATCATTGTCCGTCTTCCTTTTAAAATCCATCTGTACTGAACAGCCTCACGACCATCGAGCTGTTCTATCAAAGTCTACACTTTGTTTCCATACATGGATCCTCTCTCGGATTTTATGGCCTCGAGCCATTTATCGGAATCCGGGCCGACCATCGCTTCTCCATAGCTCGTAGGTTCATTCTTGTCTAGCAACATGACTTCCAAGACAGGATTACGTACCACTCTGAAGTAGTACGCATCCTTGTCATCCTACGAGGTTTGGTAGTGACTTGATCTGAAGTTTCATGATCACTATCATAAGCTTCCACTTCAATTGGTGTAGGTGCCACAGGAACAAGTTCCTGTGCCCTGCCATACACTAGTTGAAGAGACGGTTCAATAACCTCATCAAGTCTCCACCATCCTCCCACTCAATTCTTTCAAGAGAAACTTTTCCTCGAGAAAGGACCCGATTCTAGAAACAATCCCTTATTGCTTTCGGATCTGAGACAGGAGGTATACCCAACTGTTTTGGGTGTCCTATGAAGATGCATTTATCCGCTTTGGGTTCGAGCTTATCAGCCTGAAACTTTTTCACATAAGCGTCGCAGCCCCAAACTTTTAAGAAATGACAGCTTAGGTTTCCCTAAACCATAGTTCATGCGGTGTCATCTCATCGGAATTACGTGGTGCCCCTTTTAAAGTGAATGTGGTTGTCTCTAATGCCTAACCCATAAACTATTGTGGTAATTCGATAAGAGACATCATGGTATGCATCATATCCAATAGGGTGCAGTTATGATGTTCGGACACACCATCACACTATGGTGTTCCAGGCTGTATTAGTTGTGAAACAATTTCCACAATGTCTTAATTCTGTGCCAAACTCGTAATTCAGATATTCATCTCTATGATCATATCATAGATCTTTTATCCTTTTGTCACGACGATCTTTCAACTTCACCCTGAAATTACTTGAACCTTTCAATAATTCAGACTTGTGATTCATCAAGTAAATATACTCAACATCTACTCAAATCATCTGTGAAGTAAGAACATAACGATATCCACTACACGCCTCAGCACTCATTGGATTGCACACATCAAAATGTATTACTTCCAACAAGTTGGTTTCTAGTTCCATTTTACTGAAAACGAGGCTTTCAGTCATCTTGCCCATGTGGTATGATTTGCATGTCTCAAGTGATTCAAAATCAAGTGAGTCCAAACGATCCATCTGTATAGAGTTTCTTCATGCATATCTACCAACAAACATGGTTCGCATGTCTCAATCCTTTCAAAAATGAGTGAGTCCAAAGATCCATCAACATGGAGCTTCTTCATGCGTTTTATACCGATATGACTTAAGTGGTAGTGCCACAAGTAGGTGGTACTATCATTACTATCTTATATCTTTTGGCATGAACATGTGTATCACTATGATCGAGATTCAATGAACCATTCATTTTAGGTGCAAGACCATTGAAGGTATTATTCAAATAAACAGAGTAACCATTATTCTCCTTAAATGAATAACCGTATTGCGATAGACATAATCCAATCATGTCTATGCTCAACGGAAACACCAATCTCGATGGTAGAGGGAGTGTGCGATGCTTGATCATATCAACATTGGAAACACATATCGTCAGCTCACCTTTAGCTAGTCTCCGTTTATTCCGTAGCTTTTATTTCGAGTTACTAACACTTAGCAACCGAACCGGTATCTAATACCCTGGTGCTACTAGGAGTACTAGTAAAGTACACATCAACACAATGTATATCCAATATACTTCTATCAACCTTGCCAGCCTTCTCGTCTACCAAGTATCTAGGGTAATTCTGCTCTAGTGGCTGTTCCCCTTATTACAGAAGCACTTAGTCTCGAGTTTGGGTTCAACCTTGGGTTTCTTCACTAGAGCAGCAGCTGATTTGCCATTTCATGAAGTATCCCTTCTTGCCCTTGCCCTTCTTGAAACTAGTGGTTTCACCAACCATCAACAATTGATGCTCCTTCTTGATTTCTACTTTTGTGGTGTCAAACATCGCGAATATCTCAAGGATCATCATATATGTCCCTGATATATTATAGTTCATCACGAAGCTCTAGCAGCTTGGTGGTAATGACTTCGGAGAAACATCACTATCTCATCTGGAAGATCAACTCCCACTCGATTCAAATGATTGTTGTACTCAGACAATCTGAGCACAAGCTCAACAATTGAGCTTTCCTCCCTTAGTTTGCAGGCTAAGAAAATCGTCGGAGGTCTTATACCTCTTGACGTGGGCACGAGCCTGAAATCCCAATTTCAGCCCTCGAAACATCTCATATGTTTCACGACGTTTCAAAAATGTCTTTGGTGCCTCAATTCTAAACCATTTAGCATTACGCACTGAACTATCATGTAGTCATCAAAACGTGTATGTCAGATGTTCGCAACATCCACAAACGACGTTCGAGGTTCAGCACACTGAGTGGTGCATTAAGGACATAAGCCTTCTATGAAGCAATGAGGACAATCCTCAGTTTACGGACCTAGTCCGCATAATTGCTACTATCAACTTTCAACTAAATTTTCTCTAGGACCATATCTAAACAGTAGAACTGAAGCGCGAGCTACGACATAATTTGCGAAGACCTTTTGACTATGTTCATGATAATTAAGTTCATCTTGTGAACTCCCACTCAGATAGACATCCCTCTAGTCATCTAAGTGATTACATGATCCGAGTCAACTAGGCCGTGTCCGATCATCACGTGAGACGGACTAGTCATCATCAGTGAACATCTTCATGTTGATCGTATCTACCATACGACTCATGCTCGACCTTTCGGTCTCTTGTGTTCCGAGGCCATGTCTGTACATGCTAGGCTCGTCAAGTCAACCTAAGTGTTTTGCATGTGTTCCGAGGCCATGTCTGTACATGCTAGGCTCGTCAACACCCGTTGTATTCGAACGTAAGAATCTATCACACCCGATCATCACGTGGTGCTTCGAAACGACGAACTTTCGCAACGATGCACAATTAGGGGGAACACTTTCTTGAAATTTTAATGAGGGATCATCTTATTTACTACCGTCGTTCTAAGCAAACAAGATGCAAAAACATGATAAACATCACATGCAATCAAATAGTGACATGATATGGCCATCATCACTTTGCTCCTTTTGATCTCCATCTTCGGGGCTCCATGATCATCATTGTCACCGGCATGACACCATGATCTCCATTATCATGATCTCCATCATCGTGTCTTCATGAAGTTGTCTCGCCAACTATTACTTCTACTACTAGAGCTAACGGTTAGCAATGAAGTAAAGTAATAACATGACGTTTATGTTGACACGCATGTCATAAATAAGTTAAGACAACTCCTATGGCTCCTGCCGGTTGTCATAATCATCGACATGCAAGTCGTGATTCCTATTACAAGAACATGATCAATCTCATACATCACATATATCATTCATCACATCCTTTTGGCCATATCACATCACATAACATACCCTGCAAAAACAAGTTAGACGTCCTCTAATTGTTGTTTGCATGTTTTACGTGGCTGCTATGGGTTTCTAGCAAGAACGTTTCTTACCTATGCAAAAACCACAACGTGATATGCTAATTGCTATTTACCCTTCATAAGGACCCTTTTCATCGAATCCGATCCGACTAAAGTGGGAGAGACAGACACCCGCTAGCCACCTTATGCAACTAGTGCATGTCAGTCGGTGGAACCAGTCTCACGTAAGAGTACGTGTAAGGTCGGTCCGGGCCGCTTCATCCCACAATGCCACCGAATCAAGATTGAACTAGTAACGGTAAGCATATTGAACAAAATCAACGCCCACAACTACTTTGTGTTCTACTCGTGCATAGAAACTACGCATAGACCTAGCTCATGATGCCACTGTTGGGGAACGTAGCAATAATTCAAAATTTTCCTACGTGTCACCAAGATCAATCTATGGAGTCATCTAGCAACGAGGGAGGTGTGGATCTACATACCCTTGCAGATCGCGCGCGGAAGCGTTCAAGAGAACGGGGTTGATGGAGTCGTACTAGTCGTGATCCAAATCACCGATGATCCTAGCGCCGAACGGACAGCACCTCCGCGTTCAACACACGTACGGAGCAGTGACATCTCCTCCTTCTTGATCCAGCAAGGGGGGAGGAGAGGTTGATGGAGATCCAGCAGCACGACGGCGTGGTGGTGGAAGTAGCAGGATTCCAACAGGGCTTCGCCAAGCGCTGCGGGAGGAGGGAGATGTGTCATGGGAGGGAGAGGGAGGCGCCAGGGCTTAGGTGTGGCTGCCCTCCCTTTCCCCCACTATATATAGGGCCAAGGGAGGGGGGGGCAGCCTTGGCCCTTCCTCCAAGGAAGGGTGCGGCCAGGGAGGAGTCCATCCTCCCCAAGGCACCTCGGAGGTGCCTTCCCCTTTTAGGACTCTTCCTTTCTCTTATCTCTTGGTGCATGGGCCTCTTGGGCTGGTGCCCTTGGCCCATATAGGCCAAGGCGCACACTCCTACAGCCCATGTGGCCCCCCGGGGCAGGTGGACCCCCTTGGTGGACCCCCGGACCCCTTTCGGCACTCCCGGTACAATACCGATAATGCGCAAAACTTTTCTGGCGACCAAAACAAGACTTCCCATATATTAATCTTTACCTCCGGACCATTCCGGAACTCCTCATGACGTCCGGGATCTCATCCGGGACTCCGAACAACTTTCGTGTTACCGCATACTAATATCTCTATAACCCTAGCGTCATCGAACCTTAAGTGTGTAGACCCTACGGGTTCGGGAGACATGCAGACATGACCGAGATGACTCTCCGGTCAATAACCAACAGCGGGATCTGGATACCCATGTTGGCTCCCACATGTTCCATGATGATCTCATCGGATGAACCACGATGTCAAGGACTTAATCAATCTCGTATACAATTCCCTTTGTCTAGCGGTACGATACTTGCCCGAGATTCGATCGTCGGTATCCCGATACCTTGTTCAATCTCGTTACCGGCAAGTCTCTTTACTCGTTTCGTAACACATCATCCCGTGATCAACTCCTTGATCACATTGTGCACATTATGATGATGTCCTACCGAGTGGGCCCAGAGATACCTCTCTGTTTACACGGAGTGACAAATCCCAGTCTCGATTCGTGCCAACGCAACAGACACTTTCGGAGATACCTGTAGTGTACCTTTATAGCCACCCAGTTACGTTGTGACGTTTGGCACACCCAAAGCACTCCTATGGTATCCGGGAGTTGCACAATCTCATGGTCTATGGAAATGATACTTGACATTAGAAAAGCTTTAGCATACGAACTACATGATCTTGTGCAAGGCTTAGGATTGGGTCTTTGTCCATCACATCATTCTCCTAATGATGTGATCCCGTTATCAATGACATCCAATGTCCATGGTCAGGAAACCGTAACCATCTATTGATCAACGAGCTAGTCAACTAGAGGCTTACTAGGGACATGGTGTTGTCTATGTATCCACACATGTATCTGAGTTTCCTATCAATACAATTCTAGCATGGATAATAAGCGATTATCATGAACAAGGAAATATAATAATAACTAATTTATTATTGCCTCTAGGGCATATTTCCAACACGAAAGGCATAGATACATAGCAGAAGGCTCTAAAGGGAGTTATGAAAGCTGCCTTCTCCTGGTCCTTAACTGCCATTTTGATCTTATGATTACCAGAATAAGCATCCAGAAATACAAACGGTCACAACCTCCCGTAGCATCAATAATTTGATCGATACGAGGGAGAGCAAAGGGGTCAGCTGGACATGCCTTGTTTAAGTCTGTGTAGTCCACACACATACGCCAAGTGCCATTTTTCTTAAGTACTAGCACCGGATTAGCTAGCCACTCAGGGTGAAATACCTCCACAATAAACCCTGCTGCCAAGAGCCGGGCTATCTCCTCACCAATAGCTTTACGCCTCTCCTCGTTGAAGCGGCGGAGAAACTGCCTGACCGGTTTAAACTTAGGATCTATATTAAGAGTGTGCACAGCGAGTACCCTCGGTACACCTGGCATGTCAGTAAGCTTCCATGCAAAGATGTCCCGGTTCTCACGGATGAACTCGATGAGCGCGCTTTCCTATTTCAGATCCAAGTTAGCGCTGATGCTGAACTGCCTAGATGAATCGCCAGGAACAAAGTCAACCAGTTTAGTCTCCTCAGCCAATTTAAATTTCAGCGTTGGATCATGCTCTGTAGTTGGCTTTGTCAGAGAAGTCATATCTGCCAGATCAACATTGTCTTTATAAAACTTCAGCTCCTCTGTGGAACAAATCGACTCAGCATAAGCCGCATCACCCTCTTCACATTCCAAAGCAATCTTCTGGCTCCCATGCACTGTGATGGTCCCCTTATGACCCAGCATCTTGAGCTGCAGATAAACATAACAAGGCCTTGCCATGAACTTAGCATAAGCCGGCCGTCCGAACAGGGCATGATATGGACTCTTAATTTTCACCACTTCAAAAGTCAACACCTCTGATCTTGAATCATGATCATCCCCAAAAGAAACCTCCAGAGCTATCTTGCCAGCTGGGTATGCCGATTTACCAGGCACCACACCATGAAACACGGTGTTCGGCGGTTTAAGATTCTTATCTGTCAACCCCATGCGACGGAAGGTTTCATAGTAAAGGATATTGATACTGCTTCCTCCATCCATAAGAACCTTGGTAAACTTATACCTCCCAACCTGAGGTGCCTCCACCAAGGCTAGATGACCCGGATTGTCAACCCGGGGTGGATGATCCTCTCGACTCCACAGGATGGGCTATTCAAACCAGCACAGATAACGAGGTACCGCCGGTTCAATGGAGTTCACGACCCTTTTATGAAGCTTCTGATCGTGCTTACATAAGCTAGTGGTGAAGACATGGTACTGCCCACTATTCAACTGCTTCGGATTGCCCTGATAACCCCATTGCTGCTGCTGTTGATTCCCCTGATGGTTGTAACCTCCCTGGTTGCCCTAACTGCCTTGATTGCCATATCCGGTTTGGTTGCCTTGGAATCCTGAACCGGAGCTGCCACCTCCATAACTCGGCCCATGGAAACCGCCTCCTAAACCGCCGGGCGGTCCATTGTCGTATTGAAAGAGATTTGAATTTTTGAACTCCCGCATAATGAAGCAATCCTTCCAAAGATGCGTAGCTGGCCTCTCCTTTGATCCGTGCTTTGGGCAAGGCTGATTTAACAGGCGCTCCAGATTGGGGCCTGACCCTCCACCCCGCTGGGGTAGTTTACCCTTACGCCACTGACCGTTATCCTGGGTGTTGGTGTTAGCCACAAAGTCCAAGCTATTATCCGCCCTGCGTTTACCGTTGTTCCCATGACCTGCCGGGTTATGCTGCTGCCCTTTGGTGTTGCCGCTCTTCTTTCCCTTCCCTGTCTTGTCATCATCAGACTCGGGGTCCTTGGTACTATTAGTGTCGGCATACTTCACCAGAGCGCCATAAGTGTTCCCATGTCATTACAATGGCGTTTGAGCCGTCCCAACTTCAGCTTCAAAGGTGCAAACTGGCAATTGCCTTCCAATGTTAAAACGGCTGTGTCAGTGTTGATGCGGTCTGATGAATGCAAAATCTCTGAAACCCGGCGCACCCAGCGGGTTGTTGATTCTCCTTCCTCCTGGAAACAGGCAGCTAAATCCACGATTGACATGGGCTGCTTGCATGTATCCTTGAAATTCTGGATGAACCGGGCCCTTAACTTGGCCCATGACCCAATGGAGTTGGCCAACAGGTTTTTCAACCTTGTGCGAGTTGTTCCCTCCAACATCATGGTAAAGTATTTGGCACACGCCGCCTCGTCCACATCCAGCATCTCCATTGCCATGTCATAGCTTTCCACCCATGACTCGGGGGATAAATCGGCGGTGTAATTCAGCACCTTGCATGGGCCTTTGAAATCCTTGGGTAGTCGTACATTGCGCAATGCTGGGATGAGACATGGTACCCCCAAAGAACTGGAGGTAACCCCTGGTTCCATCGACATTGTTGGACGAACCAGAGTGAGTTGGCGGGCCTCATGCTACACCGCTATCTCAGTCTCTCGACGTGCCCTAGCGCGATCCACTACATCCTAAGCATTGCCACCGCCGCCCGCCGGGTTATGGCCACGGGGCGGATTACGATTCCGCGCACTGCTTGATACGGTCGGTTCATCGATATGCCTGTTGTAGCTCCGGCTCGGGCGGGGAGTAGAATGAATCCTTTCGCGGCTATATGAATAAGCCTGCTGCTGAGTCAAGGCCAACTGAAGGAGCTCCCTAGCCCGTCGTGTTTCAACTGCTACTGGGGACTCGCCATCAATCGGGAGAGCCGCCAATCATGAAGCGGCAGCAACGATGTTATCCAACGGGTTAGAGTAATGACCCGGAGGCGTTGAGACGTGTCGTGATGGGACATCGTTCTGATGAGGCTGAGGGGGTGGATCCACTGCGCGTGGCTGAACCGGTGCCCCGGTCCCAGGCGCCTCCGCCCGGTTTACCACTGGCTGGTTGCTGGTGCCTGCTCCTGGCGTGTTAAAGATATTTCTTGCCGCAAAAACTGACGGGAGGTGCGACCGGTATCTTCTTCTCATGACATCATCTGACACACTCTGATCCAGCATAAGCCGGTAAGCCTGAGCCTCTAACTCGACCCGCTCTGTAGCCATCCTAGTGTTCTCTGCCGCCAGGTCCGCTTTAGCCTGAGTTATCTGATCCTTCACCTTTGCAATCTCCGTGTTGTGTTGATCCCGGTTTGCCGCGTCCACCTCTGCTGCCAGCAATGTTGCCAAAGCGTTGAACAAATCGGGCAAAACCTGAGCCGAAGGCGGCGTAGAGCCCCCTGCTCCTGCTGGTGTTGCTGCTGCTGAACCGGAAATCATTGTTGCGGCGGTAGAAGAGTGCTACGCTGATTGTGTACCAGCCATGAAGACCGCGACCCAACTCGGCGGATCAAGGGGGTCCGGAATACTGTCGCCCTCGGAACCACCTCTAATCCGGCCATCCTGCAGCTGATATAGTGACTCGGTCTCTCCGGTTGAAGACTTGTCATTAGAGTAGACAACGGTTTCGCCACCAGATGCCAATCTACCCTCATATTAAGCTCCATGGATGACACCTACGAAGGCACGCTTTACAGTGGGCTGAACCTAGGCAGATCTTGCATGCCGAGCCGTCTCGATGATGTCGGTGCAGATGTCCGGCTCAGGGCCCGGTTCACGATCTTGCCGATGAAGATGTGAATTCCACCAAAGGGGACCTAGTACCCGTACTCAATTGAGCCGGCCTCAGGGCTCCATCCTGCATCGTCGATGTAGAGCTTTCCGCGACGACTTTTAGTCATCCGTCCCAGAGCGTATCCCTTGATTCCTTCGAAGCTGCCCTTCAAGAACTCGAAACCATCATGCGATAGCCCCACGGTGGGCGCCAACTGTCGTGGTTTTGTCACGGCAGATGTCCTCGTGAAAGGACTTAGTCGTGGCGCCATCGCTACGGGTTATCTTAAAGGGGTTTAAAGCGGACAAAGGACGTAAGAGTTTATACTGGTTCAGCCCCTTACAATGAAGGTAAAAGCCTACTCCAGTTGTGATGGAATTGCTAGGGTTTCGATGACCAGGGAGCGAATCCGCTTTGCCTGGCTCTTGAGTTGTTGTCTGCTGTCTCTAAACCACCGTCGGGTCGCCCCTTTATATACATAGGTCGACGCCCATCGGTTTACAGAATCCTGAGGCCGGATCATAAACGTGTCCGGCTCGGTCTCTACTCCTTCTATCTTACAATACAAGTTATATATCAATGTCGGTTTATGTCTACAAGCCTTAACCCGCTTTTGGGCCTTGGGCCTTCATGAAGCGCCACCATCTTTGTCTTCATGGGCTTCAAATAAAGTAATCATCATGGGGATAACCCGGCCTCTCCTGGCCGGTTTATGTCCAGTAGTAATATCACCAACACTCCTGATGAGAGGATCGTTGGTGATGACGATGGTGATGATTTCCCCCTCCCGAAGGGAAGTTTCCCCGGCACAATAGCTCCGCCGGAGCCCTAGATTGGTTCCACCAAGGTTCCGCCTCGTGGCAGCGGAGTTTCGTCCCGTAAGCTTGCTTATGATTTTTTCCTCGACGAAAGACCTCATATAGCAGAAGATGGGCATCAAAGGGCCACCAGGGGGCCATGAGGCAGGGGCGCGCCCAGGGGGTAGGGCGTGCCCCCCACCCTCGTGGCCAGGGTGTGGCCCCCCTCTGGAACTTTCTTCGCTCAGTATTTTTTATATATTTTGGAAATAACTTCTGTGAAGTTTCAGGACTTTTGGAGCTGTGCAGAATAGGTCTCTAATATTTGCTCCTTTTCCAGCCCAGAATCCCAGCTGCCGAAATTCTCCTTCTTCATGTAAACCTTGAAAAATAAGAGAGAATAGGCATAAGTATTGTGACATAATGTGTAATAACAGCCCATAATGCAATAAATATTGATATAAAAGCATGATGCAAAATGGACGTATCAACTCCCCCAAGCTTAGACCTCGCTTGTCCTCAAGCGAAAGCCGAAATCGAAAAATATGTCCACATGTTTAGAGATAGAGGTGTCGATAAAAATAAAATATGGACATGAGGGCATCATGATCATTCTTAGAACATTAACATATATATTGTTATATGATCTCTTATGCTAAAGTAACAATTCAATCACAATTTCAAGTATGAATCATAAACTTCATTGAGAACCAACAAACTATAATCTCAGTCATTGAGGCAATTGCAATTTATCATAACATAGGAAAGAGTCAATATAAGAGCTTTTCAGCAAGTCCACATACTCAACTATCATTTAGTCTTTCAAAATTGCTAACACTCACACAATATTTATGGGTATGGAGTTTTAATCGGACACAGAGAAAGATAGGGGCTTATAGTTTTGCCTCCCAACGTTTTACCTCAAGGGTAATGTCAACAATAATAGCTCATACATGCTCACATCCAATTAGCTATATGTATCTGTATCTTTCCAACACATTGTGCTTGCCAAAGGATAAAATGTAAAAAGGAAAGGTGAAGATCACCATGACTCTTATGTAAGGTAGAAGATAAAAGTAAAAGATAGGCCCTTCGCTGAGGGAAGCAGATGTTGTCATGCACTTTTATAGTTGGATGCACGAAATCTTAATGCAAAAGAATGCCACTTTATATTGCCACTTGTGATATGGACCTTTATTATGTAGTCTGTCGCTTTTATTTCTTCCATATCACAAGATCGTATAAAGCTTATTTTCTCCACACTAATAAGTCATACATATTTAGAGAGCAATTTTTATTTCTTGCACTGATGACAACTTACTTGAAGGATCTTACTCAATCCATAGGTAGATATGGTGGACTCTCATGGCAAAACTGGGTTTAGGGATATTTGGGAGCACAAGTAGTATCTCTACTTGGTGCAAAGAAATTGGCTAGCATGAGAGGGAAAGGCAAGCTCAACATGTTGGATGATCCATGACAATATAATTTATCTCAGATGTAAGAAAACATAACCCATTACGTCATCTTCCTTACAATGTCAACTCTTAGCATGTCATACTTTAATGAGTGCTCACAATCATAAAAGATGTCCAAGATAGTATATTTATATGTGAACCTCTCTTCCTTTATTACTTCCTATTAATTGCAACAATGACCAAAACTTTGTTTTTCAACTCTCAACAACTCTTATTCATCATACTCTTTATATGTGAGCTCATTACTCTCCATAAGATCCATATGATCTCTTTGTTTCTTTTTATTTCTTCTCTTTTATATTCCCTCAAGATCATAGCAAAATAATCAAGCCCTTGACTCAACACTAATCTTTATTATATATAGCTCACGGACTCGATTACATATAAGGATCATAAAGCAAAACTCACAACTAGATCATATTAAAACTTTATTCTACTAGATCAAGATATTATCAAAAGGATCAAACTAAGAAAAACGGTAAAGATAAAAGTGATGGTGATACGATACCGGGGCACTCCCCCAAGCTTGGCAGTTGCCAAGGGGAGTGCCCATACCCAATGCTTAGTTCTTCTTTGTTGGTGAAGAAGGTGTTGGTGATGATGGGTAGTCGCACATCGAGCGTCAGAGATCCTCCAATTTGCGGATAATGCCCTTGAGTGCGATGATATGCTCCTTCAACAAAATATTTTCACTTGTGAGGTACTTGTTTTGAATACGAGCTAACTCAATCATCTTGAAAGCCTCAATCTCCGTTGGGGTAAAGAGATTGTGGTGAGGTGAAAGGATGTCTTCTTCTGCTACTGCCGGAACTTGATCCCCCATGGCCTTCTTGATCCCATCATCCCTGTTGATCTCTTCGGGTTCTTCTCTCTTCATCTCTATCTTCATTAGCCAAGCATCGTTACCCTCATTGTTGGAGGAGGAGGGAGACGACATGATGCTTGGCCTTGACAACCCTGGCAGAAAACAGCTCGAAACAAGAACAGGAGATTTTTGCGTGATACGGTGGTCAAAACCTTCAGGAGATTATATAATTAATTTTTACCGACTAAAAGAAGTATCGTGCAAGAAAAGGGAGTCCGAGAGCACACGAGGTGCCCATGAGGCAGGGGCGCGCCCAGGGGGGTAGGGCGCACCCTCCACCCTCATGGAAGCCTCGTGTCCTTTCCTGTCTACTTCTTATTTTCCTATTTTCTTAAATATTCCAAAACGGAGAAAAATTGCCATTAGAACTGTTTTGGAGTCGGTTTACTTACCGTACCATGTACCTATTCCTTTTCGGAGTCTGAAACATTCCGGCAAGTGTCTATTATGTATTCCTCCAGGTTACAGTTTCAATAATATTAGTTTCAACATTTATAGGATTACCTAAGATATAATGTTTGATTCTGTAGCTGTTCACCACCCTCGGATTTGTGCCTTCGAAGTTGTTGATTTTTATGGCATAGGAACGACAGACCTTCTCGATAACATAAGGACCTTCCCATTTAGAGAGAAGTTTGCCTGCAAAAAATCTTAAACGAGAGTTGTATAGCAATACATAATCACCTACATTAAACTCATGCTTTTGTATCCTTTTGTCATGCCATCTTTTAACTTTTTCTTTGAACAGTTTGGCATTCTCATAGGCCATCTTATTCCACCAATGATGACTCTGCCACACATGACTCTGCTGCCAATGCACCCAAGTCTACTCCTCAAGCCACTACTCCTCGTGTGATGACTGACCGTGAGCTTCTGCTTAGTCTTCACCAGAAGGTGGATCGAAACCATAAATGGGTTAAGCGTCAGTTTGGTTCATTTCTTCACAACATGACTGCTACACACAATGCAGTGAAGAAAAACCATTACTACCTCCATGAAGTCCTCGGTCGCACCTGGGCCATTCTATCACATCTGTATGGTGAAGAAGATCTCAAGAAAATGGGTCTCAAGGAAGATTTTGACTGGTCTGCACCTCCACCGAAGAAATTCAAGAAGGTCAAGGTTCCTTCTTTGGTGTCCAGCTCATATTCTTCATCACACAATACCGACGAGTACGAAGACTTGGACGACACTACGACAGGCCCTTCAACGACAAATGACCCCAACAACGCTGGCGCTCCTTCATCAACTTGATATTCTTTAGGGGCGTTAGTCCTCATTTTTGATCCTTTTGGTCATTCGATGACAAAGGGGGAGAAGTACATCAGTCACCATATTTCATCATGCATTTCAAATTCCTCATTATGATATGTCAAATGCGTGTATGAATTACAAGATATAGGGGGAGATCTCCATGATTCTACTCTTCAAGTGTGCAATGCTTCAAAAGCAAATTCCTCATCATGCACATCTTTAGGGGGAGTTCTTCTATATCTTGCAATCAAATTCCTCAATATCAGTATTTACACTTCATATGTTTATCCCCGTTGAAACCTTAACCTATATTGTCATCAATCACCAAAAAGGGGGGAGATTGTAAGTGCATCTAGTGCCCCTTAGTGATTTTGGTGTATTGAAGACTTATAGGTTAAGGGAATAATGTGTTTTTGAGTGTACACAGGTCTATAAGTCTATGAGGAGTTTTATATTTACAAAGAAAGTCGACCCCTAAAAATGAAGTTCTTCGACTGAAGACTTTGGATTTTTGAAGACTTTCTGAAGACTTTGAAAGTGAAGAAATTGGTACAATCCTGAAGACTTGGTATTCATTCGAGAAACATGAAGCATGAAGACTTTTGTTTTCATAGTTTCATTTTCTCTTTCTTGAGTCATAGGAAACACCGCACTGTTAAAGGGGGTCGAGGAAATACTAAGGAAAATTTCCATATGATGCTCAACTCAAAATCTTACACCTACCAATCCCTTCGAGTGAAGCCATTGGAAATCTCATACGGTTCAGTCATATTCTTCAGTGACAGAGATGAAGTTCTTCTGGTCTCTGAGGAATTTGTTCTGACTGAGGAGTTAGGAATTCGCCAGTGCGGATTGCCTACACAGTGAGGAACATGATAGCCCTGAGGAATTTGATACTCAAATTTCCAACCGTTGTTGTGCCTTGTGCCAGCTGTCCCAAAATATCTACCCACCTAACAGTCATATCATTGAAGGGCATTTATGTCTTATCATGTCGGGCTGCTCCCTAGGCTATAAGTAGCCGCCCCCTACAACCACTAGCTGGTTGGCGGCTCCGAGAGAAACTGACACTTGTCATTTGAGAGCATCCCATCCTCCGAGGACTTTGAGCGAAAATCATCAAGTGAGGAAAACCCAAACCCAAACACCTACAAACCCCAAGTGATTGAGCATCACTGAAGAGATTGATCCTATGTGGATCTGACGCTTGTTACCTTTGAAGATTGTGCTTCTTCCAGGCGGTTAGGCGTCAAGGTCTAGAGCATCCAAGAGGAATTGCGGACCGCCGAGTGACCAAGTTTGTGAAGGTTCGGAAGTCACCTGAAGACTTACCACGAGTGATTGGGCGAGGTGTGTGTGACCTTAGCTCAAGTAGAATACGGTGAGGACTGTGTGTCCTCAGGTTTAAATACCTAGCCGCTCCAACCAGACATACAACTGAGACAGCAGTTGGAACTGGTCTACCAAATCATTATCTTCACCAAGCTCACTGGTTCTATTTCCCCAACTCTTCCATTTCCTCATAACTGTGTTGAGTGCTTGTTCGTATCTGTGTTTGAAGACTTTGACTGAAGACTTTCTTAATTTCCTCAGTTCAATTTCTTCAGTCTATTTGTCTTCATCCTGTGTTATCTTGTATTTACGCTTTCTATACTCTGTGCTTGTCTTCATTTCATCATGATGACTATGCTTGTGCTCTGTTATGTTTACTTTTGAGTACTTATTCCGCTGCTAGTAGTTCTTCGATAAGGAATTTCCTCACCTGCAAATTCCTCAGTGAAGAATTCATAAAAATCGCCTATTCACCCCCCTCTAGTCGATATAACGCACTTTCACTTCCTCCTATATAAGTCCACGTACCCCGCAAACATCCAGGAGCTCCTCGAAAACCTAATTCCACCGCTGCAACCTTCTGTACCCAAGAGATCCCATCTTGGGGCCTTTTCCGGAGCTCCGCCGGAGGGGGCATTGATCATGGAGGGCCTCTACATCAACTCCATGGCCTCTCTGGTGACGTGTGAGTAGTTTACTTCAGACCTACGGGTCCATAGTTATTAGCTAGATGACTTCTTCTCTCTCTTTGGTTCTCAATACAAAGTTCTCCTTGATTCTCTTGGAGATCTATTCGATGCAATCTTCTTTTGCAGTGTGTTTGTCGAGATCCAATGAATTGTGGGTTTATGATCCAGATTATCTATGAACAATATTTGATTCTCCTCTGAATTCTTTTATGTATGATTGGTTTATCTTTGCAAGTCTCTTTGAATTATCAGTTTTGTTTGGCCTACTAGATTGATCTTTCTTGCAATGGGAGAAGTGCTTAGCTTTGGGTTCAATCTTGCGGTGCTCGATCCCAGTGACAGTAGGGGAAACAACACGTATTGTATTGTTTCCATCGAGGATAAAAAGATGGGGTTTACATCATATTGCATGAGTTGATCCCTCTACATCATGTCATCTTGCTTAAGGCATTACTCTGTTCTTATGAACTTAATACTCTAAATGCATGTTGGATAGCGGTCGATGTGTTGAGTAATAGTAGTAGATGCAGGCAGGAGTCGGTCTACTTGTCACGGACGTGATACCTATATACATGATCATACCCAGATATTCTCATAACTATGCTCAATTCTATCAATTGCTCGACAGTAATTCGTTTACCCACTGTAATACTTATGCTCTTGAGAGAAGCCACTAGTGAAACCTATGGCCCCCGGGTCTATCTTCCATCATATTAATCTTCCAACACTTAGCTATTTCTATTGTCGTTTATTTTACTTTGCATCTTTATTTCTCTTTATCATAAAATACCAAAAATATTATCTTATCATATCTATCAAATCTCACTCTCGTAAGTGACCGTGAAGGGATTGACAACCCCTTTATCGCGTTGGTTGCGAGGTTCTTATTTGTTTGTGTAGGTTTGTGGGACTTGAGCGTGATCTCCTACTAGATTGATACCTTGGTTCTCAAAAACTAAGGGAAATACTTACGCTACTTTACTGCATCACCCTTTCCTCGTCAAGGGAAAACCAACGCAGTGCTCAAGAGGTAGCAAGAAGGATTTCTGGCGCCGTTGCCGGGGAGATTCGCGCCAAGTCAAGTCAAGATTTGACTCCCGACAACGAGCCATTTCTCGCGCCGTTGCCGGGGAGTCTACGCACGAGTCAAGACATACCACCCATCACAAACTCTTACCCCTCGCATTACATTATTTGCCATTTGCCTCTCGTTTTCCTCTCCCCCACTTCACCGTTGCCGTTTTATTCGCCCCCTTTTCCTTTCGCCCTCTCTTTTTTTGTTCGCCTCTTTTTCGCTTGCTTCTTGTTTGCTCGTGTGTTGGATTGCTTGCTTGTCACGATGGCTCAAGATAATACTAAGTTGTGTGACTTTACCAATACCAACAACAATGATTTTATTAGCACTCCGATTGCTCCTCTTACGGATGCTGAATCTTGTGAAATTAATGTTGCTTTGCTGAATCTTGTCATGAAAGATCCATTTTCCGGCCTTCCTAGTGAAGATGCCGCTACCCATCTAAACAACTTTGTTGATTTGTGTGATATGCAAAAGAAGAAAGATCTGGATAATGATATTGTTAAATTTAAGCTATTTCCGTTTTCGCTTAGAGATCGTGCTAAAGCTTGGTTTTCATCTTTGCCTAAGAATAGTATTGATTCATGGAACAAGTGCAAAGATGATCTTATCTCTAAGTATTTTCCTCCCACTAAGATCATCTCTCTTAGAAATTATATTATGAATTTTAAGCAACTTGATCATGAACATGTTGCACAAGCTTGGGAGAGGATGAAATTAATGATACGTGATTGCCCTACACATGGTTTGAATTTTTGGATGATTATACAAAAATATGCCGGATTGAATTTTGCTTCTAGAAATCTTTTAGATTCAGCCGCGGGAGGCACTTTTATGGAAATCACTTTAGGAGAAGCTACTAAACTCCTATATAATATTATGGTTAATTATTCTCAATGGCACACCGAAAGATCTACTAATAAAAAAGTGCACGCAATAGAAGAAATTAATGTTTTCAGTGGAAAGATGGATGAACTTATGATTTTTTTTGCTAATAAGAGTGTTTCCTCTGATGCTAATGATGTGCCTTTGTCTACCTTGACTGAGAATAATAATGAATCTTTGGATGTGAATTTTGTTGGTAGGAACAATTTTGGTAATAGCGCGTATAGAGGTAATTTTAATCCTAGGCCGTTTCCTAGTAATTCCTCTAATAATTATGGTAATTCCTACAAAAATTTGTATGGAAATTATAATAAGATGCACTCTGATTTTGAATCTAATATTAAAGAACTATTAGTTCACAAAAGAATTTCAATGCTTTGATTGAAGAAAATTTGCTTAAGATTGATGACTTGGCTAGGAACGTGGATAGAATTTCTCTTGATGTTGATTCTTTGAAACTTTGATCTATTCCACCTAAGCATGATATCAATGAGTCTCTCAAAGCCATGAGAATTTCCATTGATGAGTGCAAATAAAGAACCGCTAGGATGCGTGCTAAGAAAATTTGCTTTGTGAAAGCGTTTTCTTCTAGTTTCTATGAAAATAAAGATGAAGATCTAAAAGTTATTGATGTGTCTCCTATTAAATCTTTGTTCTGCAATATGAATCTTGATAATGATGGGACTGGAGATGAGCCACCTTTACCTAGAAGGCATTCCAAAAATTTGGAGTTTTTAGATCTTGATGTTAGAATTGATAAAAGTGGGATTGAAAAAGTTAAAACTTTAGATATCCATGAACCCACTATCTTGGATTTCAAGGAATTTAATGATGATAATTGCTCTTTGATAGATTGTATTTCCTTGTTGCAATCCGTGTTAAATTCTCCTCATGCTTATAGTCAAAATAAAGCTTTTACTAAACATATCGTTGATACTTTGATGCAATCTTATGAAGAAAAACTTGAGTTGGAAGTTTCTATCCCTAGAAAACTTTATGATGAGTGGGAACCTACAATAAAAATAAAAATTAAAGATCATGAGTGCTATGCTTTGTGTGATTTGGGTGCTAGTGTTTCCACGATTCCGAAAACTTTATGTGATTTGCTAGGTTTCCGTGATTTTGATGATTGTTCTTTAAACTTGCACCTTGCGGATTCCACTATTAAGAAACCTATGGGAAGAATTAATAATGTTCTTATTTTTGCAAATAGGAACTATGTGCCCGTAGATTTCATTGTTCTTGATATAGATTGCAATCCTTCATGTCCTATTATTCTTGGTAGACCTTTCCTTAGAACGATTGGTGCAATTATTGATATGAAGGAAGGGAATATTAGATTCCAATTTCCATTAAGGAAAGGCATGGAACACTTCCCTAGAAAGAAAATAAAATTACCTTATGAATCTATTATGAGAACCACTTATGGATTGCCTACCAAAAATGGCAATACCTAGATCTATCTTCGCTTTTATGCCTAGCTAGGGGCGTTAAACGATAGCGCTTGTTGGGAGGCAACCCAATTTTATTTTTGTTCCTTGAGTTTTTATCCTATTTAGTAATAAATAATTTATCTAGTCTCTGTTTTGGTTGTGTTTTTTGTGTTTAATTAGTGTTTTTGCCAAGTAGAACCGTTGGGAAGACTTGGGTATAGTCTTTTTAATCTTGCTATCAAAAACAGAAACTTTAGCGTTCACGATAGATGCTGCCATTTTTATTTGGAGAGCGATATTGTAACGCCCCGAGATCGATGTGCCAGGTGTCGTCCAGTTATTCGCTGTTGTTGCCTTGTCATTGCTTGCGTGTCATGCATTGCATATCATGTCATCATGTGCATTTCATTTTCATACATGTTCGTCTCATGCATCCGAGCATTTTCCCCGTTGTCCGTTTTGCATTCCGGTGTTCCTATCTCCTCCGGTAGTCCTTTCTACCTTATTTTCGTGTGTGGGGGTTAAACATTTCCGGATTGGACCGAGAGTTGCCAAGTGGCCTTGGTTTACTACCGGTAGACCGCCTGTCAAGTTTCGTACCATTTGGACTTCGTTTGATACTCCAACGGTTAACCGAGGGATCGAGAAGGCCTCGTGTGTGTTGAAGCCCAACACCCCTCCAAAGTGGCCCAAAACCCACCTAAACCTCCTCCATCATCTCGGTCGTTCGATCATGATCGCGTGGCCGAAAACCGCACCTCATTTGGACACTCCTAGCTCCCTCTACCTATATATATATGTGGCTCTCCCCGAAAATTCCGCGCAGATCAAACCCTACCCTAACTTCCCTCCGCGCCGCCGGACAATGTCCGCCCTGGCCGGACGCGTCGCCGCCTCCAACCGCATGCCGCCACCTGTCCAGCACCGCCCGCTCCCACCGCGCGGCCCAGGAAGCCCGGAGCCGGCCCCCGAGGGCCCGAACACCGCCGCCGCGTGCCTCCTTGCCCTACCGCCCGGACAGCCGCGCCACCGCCCCCTTGCAGGTCTGTCGCCGGCGCCATCCTGCGCGCCGGCGCCCTACTC